>NC_056735.1:930706366-930848866 GCF_019279795.1 Protopterus annectens | reverse complement strand
AACTAAGTATAGTAAATGTTACTGAAGCATGACAAAGGTCATGTGAAGGAAGTCACTCTCACAATACTGATATTTATGTGGATGTAATACACATGGTAAATTGTCCTAAACTGCCACATCTATTTACTACTTCACAGTAGGCATTGATATGTGCCACATATCATAGGATCATAGAATCATAGCAAGTTACCCTTATAAGCCTAGCCAATAAATTAGCCCATATTCCCACAAATCAGCACCCAATGCCCCTGTTCAGTATGGACACACAAACTTAAAAGCAGACATCTGAACAAACTATGTATCACTATAATGACAGATGTGAACCAACAAGACTATTAAGAGATTTTATGATATTCAAGTAACAACATAAATATTTATGAACCCAGACATGTGCAATGGTGCAATGTTTGCCCAATGTACATCACATTATGTTACATTTGTTGTGGCAACTAACATTCACCAGATTTGGATTATAAGGTTGATTTAAATGTTGTATAACAAAAGACACAATAGTGTAATGATAAGTGTAATGCCATGATTATGCAACATTCTCAATGTCATAGTAGTCATATAGTGATGATATAACTAGAAGGCAATGAATGGTCAGTGTGCCCTTCATATGTCATCATTACTTCATTCAGGTACATAACATGACATGCAGTAATCAGTCTATCAGACATACATCTGTTATTACTTGTACATTTATTGACAATTCAGCCTTTCTTATGAATGAGAAACACACGTGCACAGCACACTGACATATATCATTAATTTGTAAGATAGACATGTCATGTCACTGTAGCATGGAACACTGACAAGATCCAATTAAAAAACACTGGGTGTAGTGCAAGTTGACATTGACAGCAAAACTTTAGGAATATAGCTAAACAGGCCTTACAAAAATCACAGTCACAGATTCTGAGAACAAGCACCTATTATTTATTCAATGGGTAACTCACCAATTGATATAACATTTAGATTAACACTATAACTCACCATTATGTGCATATAATGTGTCTTGTTTACATACCATGGTTAAAATATGTGTGTAAAAATAAATATTGTAAGATTACCAATCCATGGTAAACTTTAACTGTATATGCAAACATGGTAAACAACGTAACATGGTTAATGAATGACATCACAACAATATATAATAAGAATGGAAGTTGAAAGCTGAAGAAAAACAAGCACAGAGACAGCATATAATGTCTAGAACTATGTATTGGACACATATACATAATTTCTGCAACAAATGTATCACTGTAACTGTTTGTGTTTTTTTTATGCTTGCATATGTACTTCAGTAGGGAAAACAATATGATGATCATCATGAAAATAGTATTCAGCACCTCGGATATAAAATGGTTCTCAGCATGGTTTATGACACACCAATAATAGGAGATGGTATGCAATGCTGTGTTTTACAAACCATCACAGCTTTGCAAGAAAAGTGGAAGTAATATATACCAGTAAAGGTCTACCAATAGGATCAAAAAAACTGAGTTAGTAGACACCCATTTAAGAATGTGATAGACAAACTATGCACAATTTAATGAGAACCACTGCCATACATACACATTTGTCACTGCCTGCTGTGCAAACTGCAGTAACAGTACAAACAACATATACCCAAAACATTGAAGTCAAACCCCAAAATTAGTAAATTAGGTATGAGGGCAGTCTCCACATACTGTGCTAACCCTAACTTCTAGTACTTGCATTGTGTTAACAGGACTAAAACATATTTCAGCCATGATGGCCTGCATTGATATTACATCCATTAAACTGATGAAAGTAGACATGGATTATAAAGTTTACAGTTTACTAATGTATGTATTTGCTTTGACACATACAGAAGTATACACTAAGATGTTTCTAGAAACTTTGCAGATAACAGAAAAATGCATATCCATCTGTGTCCAAAGTGCTATAGGCGTCAGTGCATCATAAACATGCTAGATGTATAAAAATCTGTTTTTTTTTTTTAGAAGTCTACAAAAACTATAGCTCTTCCATATGGGATGTGCAATAGCATACGAATTACTGCCAATAACGGTTATAACATAATGCACACATAAGCAAACAGCATCCCCTTTGCCATATTTCTTAACCGGTTGAGCTAAGAGACATCATAATTCATTAAATGTTCTAAAAGCAGATATAATGGAATATCTGTAAAACTGGTATGTGTGAAGTTTATATTAATACACAGTTAGCACTAACAGTTCTGCCCATGTTTACATTGGCCTAGTATATTCGAAGATAACTTAGAATGCATCAACATGCAAATGTTAACTATAATGAGCAGAAGAAAATTTACTCCATGTAAATTACTATGATTAATACATATGCCCATGGAATACACTTGAAACATAATGTATCACATAGATATGATTAGTACAGACATTTATGATAATGTGGGGGTTAAGGTTTGGAGCATGAAATTTATTTTAGGCATCTGGTGGTTGACATCAGACTTCTGTGATCCTTCAGCAAAGAACCTACATGTCACTCTGACGTAGGTCATTATGGAGATGGTGGACCTGCATAACAGTCCAGCAGATCCAAGTTAGGACATGGTTCTCCCTCGCAATCCGGTTTCAGATGTCAATCATTGCAAAATTCCTGGGGCATGCTCAAATCCTCTGTATGTGCATGTCCAGTACAGACAGTGAGCATCTATATGTTCTTCTCCTCTGTCCATTGTGGCACCTGGACTTGCCAAAGCCTCCTCTCAATCAACATACTCTCTGGAACTAATGTCCCTCTCAGTTTGCAGGGAGTAATGATATGATAAAATATATATCAATATTGCATATTAAAGTTGGAACATATAAGAGGGTGGCAGACTATTGGAGGGTATTGGCAACATGTTACAGATATTCCCTTTTATTGATACTTATTGGGTAGTTATGCTGACCACTGTACATTTACGCCGAGATATTTGTTAATGCACTGAGATTCAAGAACGTACGGGAATGTTTACTAATGGGATTCCAAATGAATGAATGTTAATGAACCTCATTAATTATGTATGGTGCTAGCCCTGAACCTCTTGATGCAAGAAATCTGGAGAAAGTCTAAAATAATGTGGGACAAAGGCCTAAAAATAGGGACAGATTTTAAATATTGGTCTTAACATAGAAAGTTGCTAGAATAAGAGGATTTATATTAGCATGCATTTTCTGAAGGATATGTAGACTGAAACTCAATTATTTAGTGACTTGAATTCTCAGTAATTTGCCAGAAATCCACAAATTTTATAAGGAACAAACCAAATAATATGAGGTAAAAATCTGGACATTCTGTGAAAATCTGGATTGTTGAGATGGATGAAAGCTGTGCAAGTGTAGCTAACCTCACTCTGGGGTAGAGCTGACTTACAGCTAGCTTCCAAAGGCAAACTGTCACCTGTTTGATTTGCTGTGTTGGAATAAAGTGCTATTATCACTTACTTATGTTCACTGGATGCTGTGTGAAACAGCTGAAATGTTTTCATGAGTATGTCATTTACAATTCTCTGCATTACAATGTGTCAGTTACATACAGAAGGGGGTTAAACTTCCACAATGTGTACATATAGGAGTACATGTCTATCAGGAACAAGGTTTACCGCATATGCAGTTTTGTGTCTATAAACAAATTAGCCCCACTGAAGTAAAGATATGGATGGAAGTGACGTAATCATAGTTAATACAGAATAACCTGCAATGTCTGAAGTATGTTTGCTGAGACTGACAAATTACAGGGTTGTACAAAAATGTTATGTTCAGTGACTGATTTACAGATATTCAGTGTTGATGAGTCATATGTGATAATATTTAATAGGATATAGGCAATATTAGGATGTCTTAGAATTTACATTATTTATAGTGGTAACAAGTAGTCAGGACTTTATTAAAGGTCATTTTCCAAAACTATCTTTTTTATTGTCTTGTTTCTGTATAAATGTCAGTAGTTGTTTTGTGTACTATATCAGGATAGTCACATCTGTGATGCTGTGTCACTGACTGTGATAATGTTTGAGATGTATCCCCCATTATTGAGGCAGAATTGCTAGTTATGTTTGGCTGTACATGTAACTGTGGCAACACCATTGTTAGAGTATGGGAGACGTGGCGCATTGGTTATGTGCTTGGCCTTTACTTGTCATAATATCCAATGACATGGGTTATATCACCCCATGCATATATGATCAGTACAAAGTTGTTGAATGCATTGATAGCTGTAAACATGCATGCTGATGATGTTAGGGAATATGGATTCGTTCTTGAGATGTGTTTTCAATGTTCATTCCAATAATGTGTAGATGACAGTGATATAAATCACATAGATTTGTTTCCAAAGTTATGCAGTGTAAACGAGAGATGAGCAATTCATTTGACAAATGCTTTTAATATTGTCATGTTAATATGGGAGACTCTGCAGGAAATCTAAGATGTGCATATCACCCTGTCTTCTGGATGTTGAAACATAATAGAAGAGAAAATTTCTCACAAAGAGAGAGAGAGAACAACATTATAATAGAGGCTTTTCACCAGCATGGGTACAACCTACATGGATGGGCAGACAATATTACAATAATTATGAATGTCAGACATATGCTGCATCTTTTGACTTCTGAGAATGTCCACTACTTGCTTGTCCATTGATACTGAGGTGGGATGTGATATGCTTCACTTTGATAGCATGGCCAATGGCACACTGGGCATTGCATAAGGTTCATTGTCCATCCTGTAAGGGGACAGCCTCCAAAAAGAGAAGATAATGTGTCTGTTTATTCTGATGGTGTGGAGACATCAGATGATGGACAGGCTGATGACTGTGACCTGCTGTCCCATGTAGAGTCTGGTAATGATAGTGAATCTTCCCCATGACAACCTGTTGCTGTCAGACGGAGTGTATGTGGGAGTGTAGCTGATGTGTGTCAGAGGGTGTCTGGCTACTATTATAGGCAAATGAATTGTCACAGTGATGTCTCTGACTCTGAGCTGTATGCACTTGTCTGTGCCACCAATCATGTAGCACACTGGTTGCATGTGTTACATGAAGGTCAAGAGTACAGACATGGAGAGGTTATGGCAGCATTGGCTGTGCATCATGACACTGTGGTATCTGATGCACAATCTGTTGAAGGCCTTGTTATTGAGGTGCTAAAACAGTGTATTAGTATGAACTGAATATGTGCCCTAACTGTACTGAGCAAATTACCTCCAGTAGGGGGAAGCATACCCTGTCTTATTAGACCCACATATGGCTCTCCGACACTAATGTCGGTGCTGCAACATGCACACTCATCTGCTTTTGTTCATTCAACTGTGAGCTCAGCAGTCATTTTCAGATGGATACATTGCAGTACTGTTCCTACTCACACTGTGTAAAATGCTAGTCTCACCACATCCAGCTCACTACAGCACCGTGGACTGAGTGTTTCCAGAAGTGACACTGGCAGCCAGGACCATGTTGTGAGCCATCAGCATGGGTACCCTAGACTGCCTTACAGTAACAATGACAGTTGATCAAATATTTGTCCTGTTGTGTCATTCTGACCTTGTGGCAATGATGACAACTGTGCTGACCACTGACTAATCTATCTGTAGGTGTTTTTTTTTCAAATGTCTGTTGCTACAGGGTTTTTCTGTTAATTTTTCTGACCTAGATGACTATCTGCAAGTTGTGATAGATAGTACTTATGTGTCACTGGTATATGTTAGTAGACATACTGGCTACAGTAGTGCTAAATGTGACTATCTCAATGCTTCTGTGTTTGCCTCTCTAACTAGTTCACATATAGCACATATTTAAATGGTTAACAGCATGTTATCTTTACCATCTAGCACTGACTACACATTTCTTTGTTGTCTACCATTCCTGCATGCACAAGTATGCTTCTGTACACATACCTATGTTACTTATGAAATTTTAATATGGTACTGCACATGCCTCACCCTCAGCACTCACTGCACCACTAGAGACACATTCCCATTTTCACTCTCCTTGCTGCATACAGTTCCCATATGTACCTTTTCATATCTCACTGATTTCACACACTTATATTTACCTATTTCACTTCATCCCCAACATTAATGCATGTCCTGTGTCTGTTATGTAGTCACACTCATTCATGCTCTGTGTGTTTGAACATATTTTTTAATTCTAACTGAATCGTGTTGCAGCAATAATCTGTGCATCAAAGCTTTCCCTTCTGTGAGTCATTTCATGTCAGGAATGGGAGATGAAGCTGGTTAATTGTAACTTGGCTCAGTAACTAGTTGGCTGCCTTATGGGATGAATTTGCAGATCGTCCTCCAGTATGGCTTGCAGTATCCCAGCCTGCTATAGTGTATTAAATTTCGGGTGCATTTTTTAAGTAAGGCTGCAGACTCTATAGGGTTCCCTAAGAATATGTGAACTATAGAGCCATTTAGATAAAGCACATGCGGCCTGGACCAATTACTTTCAGAAAATGGTCAGTGAAGTACTTTGTGGCATTTAAGTTGCATTGGGTACAGCATGGAGTCTGTAATAATCATAGGCTGAACAGATTACTCTGTCTTGTTTTAACAAACATCTGCCGCTGATGAACTGACATCTTTCTTTGGAGTGCTGCTCTGTTCTCAATTTTTTGGACTACAGCCTTATATAATCTTACACAACAAGATTTTTAAACTATTTTGACATGTTTTTGAAAGGAAACTTATGGTTTCTAGTCCTGATGACTCCATTTGCTATTGGGATACTACAATAGGAGATTTGCAAACAAAAATATGAATTGGATAGTTTGGAACAGGACTTTAAAAAGCAAACTAAGGAAATTCTGAGAACTAGTTGGTAGAAAAAGAAACTTTAGAAATTCAACAGCTTTGATAATCATGCTCTTTCATTTTTTTCCCTTATTTCATGAGTATATTCCTTTCAAATAATTGATCATCTTCTGCTACTGAACTATCACACTCCTTTTAACGTCATTTAATATTTCAAATACTATTTCAAGTAATATATCATATTATTTTGTTGTTTTATAGATACTATATATGTTAAGTTGTGACAATGTATCATACTGTTACTTACTGCCTTAAGTGAATTCTGGCATATTAAGTTGTAGCAATGACTCGCTTATTATGCATTCAGTTTGACTACACTGTTACTTTATGTATGATTATATTTCACTACATTGATGACTCATTAATCAGCATAGGATCATAGGAAGTTACTAGGCTATTGGCCCCAAGGCCCTTACAAGCCCAGTCAAGAATTAAGCCCATGTTCTAACACATCAGCACCTGATGTCTGTGTCCAGCAGGGATACGGGTGGAATCCCAGAGGAGTATTTTCTGTTCCCCATTCAGTTATCCAGGTTGTGCTTAAAAAGGATTAATAAGGTACTCTGCTTGATGTGAAGAGGGAGTATATTAAACAGAAGGGGGAGTCTGTGGGACACAAATGTGTCCCCCAAACAAGTCCTATTGATGTCACAGACCAGGATGAGGTCTCGCTTGCAGGTTAGTCGAGTGGAGCTTTACTTGTGCATATGCAGCAGTCCCATCAATGCGGGGTCCGAGATTGATTTCTGTGTCAGACAGAGGTCACCTCTGGGAGTCTGTAGGAGACTGAATAGAGGGACAGAGCCTTTAGCCTATATGGGTAAGGGTAGATGTTTGAGGCCCTGGATTCTTCTGGCGAGGAACCTCTGCGGTCTCTCCAGCTGCTGCATGTGCTTTGTGAGGTACATGCTGAAAGCGGGATTGTACTCAATAATGGGCCTTATAAGGGAAGAATACAGGTTTGTTATGACCACCTTGTCTCTGGATGACATACCCTTGCTAATGAGGTGGGCCATCTATTGACCACAAATAGTCGAAACTCAATTAACCAAAAAAAAAAAAAAAAAAAACACTGTATGCAGGAATGCAAGCCCTCCCACTCTGCATCCCCCATGTACCCTACTAATTATATATACCAACTCTGAGATTATAAAACAGTAAGGAAAGGACAAAATCCCACACAGTGGTGTGTAGCAATCCTACAAAACAAATTCCAGCATCCTGCGATAAACCAACAGTTTGAAAAAACAATCTTCCCAACTAAACATTCATTGTAACAACATTAGGATCAAGCACAGTAGACACGAACACACACACACACACACACACACACACACACACACATATATATATATATATATATATATATATATATATATATATATATATATATATATATAGTTGACTATTGAAATCTGGAAATGTACTCACTCGAGTGACAGAATGTTGAAACTAAACTTTCCAAGAGGCTAAACAAGTTTTGGCAGTGAGTGACTCAGTGAGTTGATGTTTGAGCGATTGTCATGTGTCCACTCGTAGAAGAAGAATTTCATGTACTCAATGGAATTTAATTCTTCTGATTTCACTGGCATTCCCATAACTCATAAAGTCTTCTTCTAACCATTATCCTCTAACTCCACCAGTTTATATACTCCCATATCTAGTTGCATTTCAACATAAACTGCTTCCTCACTGCTGTGTTGTTTTCCTTCAGTGAATAGATGATATGTGCTTATTCTCATGTTCACCTAATATCACCATCTACCTCGCCCTCCAGCCGTCTCTACACAAAATTAAACAATTTGGTCATAGTCTTTTTCAGCTCTAGCATTATAAGCTACAATGGCTTTTCCACACATACACATGCACACACATACAAACACATGCACAATCATACATATGCACATAAGTAAATGTGGACAGCTTTGAACATTTGTATCTTCACAGTCCACAGGTACCATATAGTATACCAGTGTTCCCAAAACTTAAATTTTTGGGGGGCTCATTAAAAAGAGTCATGACGCTTCCTTCTCCCAAAGGTGCACCTTCATCAAGTAAGCTAAGTTTTATTGTACTTTAAATCAACTTCTATGAAAATAAAACTTAAATTACGCACATTTTTGCAAAACTATTTCTGGAGCAGTTATTGCAGAGAATCTATGATCTTCCTTTTTAGGCTCTATCAGGCTTTGCTGGGCACAACTTTTTGATGACAATCCATGTAATTACAAAGAATACTTTTATTTCACTATTTACTTATTTGTGTTCACTCAGGACAGTCTCAGTTTGTGCATTTTGAGGAAAGACTAAATGTGGCATTTGTCATATCTGTCAACCACTTAGCACAAGAAATATGGACAGAGACTAAAATAATGGGAAGACAAAGGTGCAAAAATAGGGACATATTTTAAGTATTGCTGTTATAAACTTAGAAAGTTGCTAGAATAATAGGAATTGTGTTGGCGTGCATTTTTTGAAGGACATGAAGTCTGAAATTAGATGTATGCCATTATTTAGTGACTTCAATTCTCAGAGATTTGCCAGAAAACCACAAATTATGTAAGGAACAGACTAAAAATATGAAGCAAAAATCTGGACATTCTCTGAAAATCTGCACAGTTGAGAGGTATTTTGATTGTATGGCCTGTGGACTTAAAATTAGCAAAATACGTGACATCAAGGAAATGCCAGCTGAAATCCTAGAACAGTTTATATGAAAGGGCAGAGACTAATAACTTAATAATAAATACTGACAAGCTAAAGATTATGTTCCAGTGTGATACTGACAAATTAAACACAAGGAGTATATCGGCTCCATGAATATTTTTATAATAATAAAAATAAAAGGTGAAGAGTTAATTTAACCATTATTATGACCGGAAAAAATACCCATATACTAAGAAAAAAAGCACTGAATATCTAGCGAAGAGATGCCTAAGTCGGCAATGAAGAAGCAAGAACATGGCAAAGGAACTAAAACCACTGCATCCTCTCACAACCTGAAGTGATTTTAGTTACAGTCTACAGGGAGATGCAAAAATGTAATTCCCAGATATAGTCCTGTATGAAAGATGCCAATGAACAAGTTAAGAAAAAAACTGAAGTGGTAAACAAGCATTCACTCTGAACTCTGCAAATAAGTTTCTCAAGGGAAAGGTGGTGGCATCAGAAGCTAGGATGAATCTGGTGGATGTCACTTTAATTGATTTTGAAGATAGAGCAATGCAGAAACGTAAGATTCAGTAGCATTCCAGAAGACTTGGAAGATAAGACCTATATCTCATTTGTGAAACCTGAATAGTTACCTAGGCACAATTGCAAGAGGTAAAGATCAATACTGACTAATTGTATACCTCAATGGGTCACTTCTCACATGGCTATTTAGATTCAATATGTCCAGGCTGAGGGAGCTCATTTTTTGGTCTCTGCACTTCAGTGTGACACCTGATTTCCATATACTTTATGTGGCTATGGACTACTCCCTTTTAACACATCAGAAACTTGTAGCCTTCATCCCATATCAGAAGCACTGTAGAAAATTGGGGTTTAACTTCAAATTAATTTACTCAACCCAGTCTAGAAAAGTTTTCTCAAATAAAACCTAGCATTTTTAGATCCTAAGGATGCATTAAATTGGTTGGACATGATCTAGATGAGACAGCCCAACAGAATGATTTTTCTAAAGGACCAATAAAATTAAGATAAGCAGAGAGAACTAGCAATCCATTAAAGAGGATCAGCAGACTTTTCACTACTCTCCAGAAAATACTAAGCTTTAAAACAGAAAGCAATGCGGAGGAAGGAAGACTTATAGTTTGAGGAATGGCAATGTATGACATTTGCAGCCACTAGCTCTGGTTCGAAATTCTCAACAAAATTTTGAGCAAGATACTTTTCACCACTTTTCCTCATCTACTGTGGATTGTCTATACAAGAGTTTTAAAGCAAAAAAAAAAGTTAACTAGAGCGAGGGCAAAACAAAATAATGATTTGAAAGATATATGAAATATTTTGCATGAACTGACTTGGCTTAAATGGGGGAAGGTATAGATAGGATAAAAAGTAAATTCATTTGTCATTTGTAACTTAAACATAAACTTTCTCCTTTTTTCTTTTCTATCCCCCCCCTCTTTTTCTGATAACTATGGGGGAATTGTAATGAATTTCACAAGACAGTTGATATAGACTTAAAGGGGGGTGGTATGAATCCACTCTCATGTTTAAGACCCATGTATAAATCTTTTAAGAAACTATGCATTGTGAAATGGAAAATAAATATACTAAAAAGAGATGATAAGGGAAAGACTGCAAAAAAGAGTTCATTAAAATACTAGGCAATAACACAAATACAGCTTAAACTGAATAAAAGATCACCTAGGGAGACAGAAAATATCATAATCCAAAGAAAGAAAAGGGAGCAATGAGACTTACTGTGTGAGTGAAGTTGGTAACCCAGTACTATATATATATATATATGTATGAGGAATTAAAAGTGTTTCTTTTTTTTTCTTTTTTGGCGATTTGTAAGTCATGAATTGGTATTTTCCATGGATAGTTTTGACAATAATGCTCTGGGTAAGTATAAGATTAAGAAGATGTCAGAAAACTCTGAAGAGGTACATGTAGCATTTGGTGTGTCCTTAAAAAGCAGGGGCATAGAATTAACTCCATGCAAGGGTGCATGCATAAAATAAAAAAAAAAAACGAGGTATGTAAACTAGAAAAAAAAAAAACAAATATATCACAATGGGAGAAAAAGGGAAAACTGGATGGTAAAGCTTTTCATGGCACTAGAAAATAATGCAAAGAGGGTACACAATGAGCAGGAGATTGTCTTGGGAGAAAGGAACTGGCATAGTCCAAAGAGTGAGAAGAATCTAACAACATAATTAATGTGGGTGACCCTGGTAATTTAACAGTGGATATGAGATTATCTTGGAAGGCAAGTAAATATAGAAAATACGCAATTGGGACAAGGTTTCAATTTGTCAAAAGCATGTAGATTATGAAACAAGAGGCACTTGGAATGTTAGTGGGTTTAATTAAAATGAATGAGTAAGGTGTGTGTGTTATGAAAAATGCCCATGCCTTAGAAGCAGTCAAACCACTTGTATACAGTTATAATAAAGTGGGTATTGCTGTGTTCTTATAGCTCATTGGTTATAACAAATGAGACATAAAGTAGCAAGGGCAAGATAAAAAGGTTTATAAATGAGATAAAAATCCTAAGGCATGAGTAAAACAGATGAAGAATGGGGAGTTTGAAAGGAGATACACTGACCAAGAATTCAAAAAAAAAAACGGGAAGAATAAATGCCTCAAAGACTGCACCAACAGCAACCAGACAATCCATGGAATAGGGCACTTGGAGGCACCAGATATAGAAAATAAGTACTTTAGGACTTAATCATACCAGTACTGTTATGATTTAGAACTAGCAGGTAAACTTACACTTCTGAATTACTAATGAGCTCTGAGAATGAGCACAGCACTGCAATAGGTGTAAATAGTGGAAAGCAGGCAAAGCAGGACAGAAGATACCAAGCAGTATGGTGAAGTTACAATATACATAACAGTATGCAAAGTATAATGACCTTTATTCGGAATACAACCTATTTGACTAATTTAGTTCAACAAGACAGGGTACTTAATGCTGCTGAATATATGCTCTACAAGACACCCAAGTTGGTGAGAAATAGATATGTTGTACTAGTCAGTTCTAACTGCCCAGGGGTTATGAAAAGTGGTATAACTGTTTGGAAGAAGAAAACTTTCTTGTTAATAGTATTAAGACAGTTTGTACTTTAACAAGGGCATAAATCTAATAAAAGGGAAATTAAACATGATATTCAAAACCAGTGAGATTACTGGAGGAACGTCCCCACCTTATGAAATCGGAAAAAAAAAGACAAGAGATTCATAAACTCACTTGGACTAAAAGATATGTGGTCAGACATAATTAAAAAAAATAGTTCATATACTCCTCGGCAGAATAGTTAAGATGGTCTAGAATTGATAAGTGCTTTATTAAAAAGGATTATGTTGATAGAAATGTAAATAGAAAGAGAATGACTACAGGTCCAATAATAAGCTTGGATCACCTCTATCTTAGTGCTAAGACACTTTTTGGGTATCCCTGAATGCTTCAGAGACTTTGGTAATTCTCTACATATCAGCTAAGATAGGGCAAATTTCAAAACAGATGGGTTCAAGAATTAGCTATAAATGGTTTGGAAAAACAAATGGAAGTGACAGTTGAGAAGAGGGATGCCTTTAAAATGGATATAACAGTGAAAATAGAGATCTGCATTAGGCTATAAGAAGTAGAATTTTCTGAATGGAAGATTCATAGTATGTACAAACAACGAGAGGTGGAACTGAAGTGGAATGTGAAAACTAAAATGGATGAGGAGAAAGAATGAGATGACTAAGGAGTTGGGAGAAATATAGGATAAGAATGAAAATATAGCTGTGAAGATTGAGATTGTAGTTTATTTAAGTACTCCTACAGTAATGATGTAACTAGCTGCCAGACCTAGGCAACAGGCAGTTAAAAGAAATGTTCCATGTACTAACAATTGATAAACAAGGGCAGTTGTATTAAATAGGGAGGTTCTGAATGTATTTAGGGATTACTACAACAGTCTATACCAGACAGAAATGGTTAAGAAAGAGGCTGACATATTAGTTCAAGACTACCTAAAAGACCTACATCTACCAAAAATGCAGAGTCCAAAGAGACAAATTTGACTAAAAGTATCACTAGTGCTGACATTTCTGAAGCAATAGGAAGGCAATGACTGGAGAAAACTCTAAGGTCTGATGATCTACCAAAAATGCCTAGGAATTAGATGGCAAAAAAATTAATAGAAAAAGGAACAGCACTAATAAATAAAACTTTAATCAACAGAAAATTCCAGGTTTTTGTAAAGAAAGCGTTATTGTACTAATTTCAAAGAAAGGTAGAGATCTGATGCATATTGGGTTTTACAGACCAATCACCATATTAAATCATGATTACAAAATACATAATGAGTATTCTAACCAATCAGCTTGAACAAACATTCCCAGAGGTAATACATCTGGACCAATACTGATTTATTGGTGGCAGTTCAACATTTGATAACACATTGTGCACTGTGATGATGATATATGATGCTCACAGAAAAAAAAACAAATAATTGGTTGTGATAGTGGTAGTTTAGATGCTGAAAAGTCATTTGATACAGTGGAACTATATTACTCTTTTAAGGTACTGAAAACAATAGCACTACCGGACCAATTCAGTACTTTCCTGGAAAATATTTACCAAGGGTCTGCTGTGATAATCATGTCAAGACAAGCCTATCTTAGCCTCTATCAATCACCATTGGAACCAAACTAAGTTGCCACTTCCCCCTTCTACCTATAATTTATTTAGAGCCCTTTGCTGAGAACCATAAATTCACCCAGGAGGTCCCACCCTTGTTCCTCTTGGACAGGGGTAATAGGTGCTGATCGTGAAAATAAGGGTAGAACTTGGCTAATACTGTAAACTGCCCTAGAGCCATTAGCCTAGTAACTTTTTATGATCCTATGCTCTTACAGATGTTTTGTGCACAGGACAAGCCTCAGAGATTTTACTAGGCCCAAGATCATTAGGCATACTAAAATGCTGGATGAGAGATGTTTTCTGGAATAGTTTGTAGTCAAAATTGTCATGAGGCAAGGTAGTTCTAGCAAAAGAATATGACAGACTGTGAACATCAGACATGCCTAAATATTTACAGGCAATACAATGGATGTGACTAGAACAATGTTACAATTCAAGGTACATCATAGTATTGAAGAATATGTCATGGGAGAAGGATGCATGGATAGGGAAACACAGCATATTTGCTGCTTTCTGAGGAAGTTCCTCAGAGAAGTTATTCAACCCTATATTGTGTATTTATTTATTTATTTGTTTGTTTTTGTTTATCGGGAAAGTCTGACTGGGCAAGAAGCTAATTTCTGTAGAGGTATAGGGAAAAGAAACTCCACAATGTTGCATTTTTTTAATGAGATCAATGATAATGTTACGAATATTATTGTATTCAAATGCCATTTATACACTCGTTCTAATATTAACAGGTATAATAATAACACAAATATTTGTACATATATACTATAAGAGATAAAAATACGTACGCTAATAATAAAGCTAACAAAAAAGGAAGATACTAATATAACATTGTTTGAAAAGTATATAAAAGATACAGAAGATATTAGTGGAAGATGATTAAAATGTCACAGAGAAAGTGATATTAAAATTATTTAGTGGAGAGGACATTGAGATATTTACAGTTTATGAACAGTTGGGGGTGGTGATAAGGAGGAGTCAATTGAAAAGAAAAGACTATTAGCTTTAGATAGGTGGGATGGAAGGAGGGGAATGGTTAAGTTTGAGGTGAGAAGAGGTGGAAGAAAGAAAGAAAGAAAGAAAGAAAGAAAGAAAGAAAGAAAGAAAGAAAGAAAGAAAAATTGTGGAGAAATAAAGGGTATGAGATGGAGAGATTAAGAAACATCATCTATCAGAGGTGGTTCACTTTTGGAAATGAAGATGAAAGAAAATGTATTAAAGATGTAGAAACTATGCAGTTGACCATGAAAAAGGAAATGTTCAGACATTAGAAGGATTGCCATCTATCAGTCTGGGAACAAGATACTCATCCAAAATGTAGAAGTGCAGGGGCCATGCAATAAAACACAACTGATCTAAGGTGGGGCAGGAAGAGAAGTAAATTACAATACTGGAACTAAATAGAGTGGAGGGATAGGATTATAACCCAACACCTGCAAAACCTGTGGAATAAACTTCCCCTGCATGTTGAGCAGTACAAATCTCTATCTTCCTTTAAACACAAACAAGATGACTGGATGGGTGGGTATTCACAAGTTTATTCCAGAATTGACTGGTTATGGCCTACTGGAGAATGGAAGTGCTGCCTGATGTGGAATAATGCAAAGTGAGAATGGTCATGAGATACAGTAACCCTGGAATATTGATGGATCTGTTTATCTAACTGCTAAATTGAGGTTAGGTGGGGGTTGTTCTACAATGGGAGACTTACAACCATAACTATGCACTTGATAACAGTTTGTAACAGGATTTTAAAACACAAACCAAGAAAATTCTGACAACTAGTTGGCATGAAAATAAGGATGAGTTGGTATGCAATGAAAGAGGAAGATTGATCCTTATTAAGTAAAAGGATATATGAATTAAGAAACTGCATATTAAAGGTAGAAAAATAGATGTATAGGTTATACAGAATGATTCACAATGATTATTGTGAAAAAGCAACAAGAAGTGGAAAGGACTAGGAAGATTCCTTAGTGATAGTGATAGATAAGAAAAGATAGACCACAAAATGTTTAACACTTTGCAAGGCACTAAGATAAAGAACATTTAAAATATTTCTGTGGCAATGTCTACAGAAAAAAAAGTAGTGAGGATGTTTCATGGAGCCCAAGTAAATTGTTGGAGACATGACTATGAAGAGATAAGAAGCTGGTAGCATATATTCTTTGATTGTAGTCAATTATCAAAATTTAAAGATGAGCCTCAAGACTTAATACCCACATTCTATTCAGCATGGTTATACAACACATTGTATTGCGTAATTAAGTTGCAAGTTCACATTAACCACTGAAATAAATATGCAGAATAAGTGCTATGTTACCTGACTGTAAGTTACATGATAATTACTTATAAATGAAAAATGTATCCTACATTAGATGCAACTAAAACTATATGTCAAAATAGAATGACCCAACTAGCAGGAGAAGAGTCTTAGATGTTTTACACTAGGCTTTCCCTAATTTTAGCAGAACTGCTATTTATGGATATTAAGGAAATGCAAAATCCATTGCATGCTTCAAGAATTACGTTACTGATCTGCATGTGATTCATGAGCCAAAATGAGCAGAGGACATATGAGTTTTTTTTCAGGTGCTTAAGTTATCCTCTACATTCTATAGATATATCATAATTGAGCTGATGATCTTCCAGCATGTCATTAAAAAAGAAAAAGGTTAGCTATGAGCTTAACATGGCCACAAAAGACAATCAGAAGGCCTTCTTTAGGAACCTCAGATATAATAGCCTGCACCTCTCCAAGATGCTGTTAAATGGTACTGATCTCTTGCCAACATCCTCAGTAACAAGTTAAATTCCAACTTCCCTTTTCTTACTCGTTGACATCTGTCTACTCTTCCTTCCAAAATCATGATAGAGCATGTCTTAGCTATACTGTCTAAGACTAAAATATCCAGCTCCAATGAGCCTTGATGACATGACCTGCGTGACTTCTGGTAAGTGCAAAATATATCCCAGCTCTCCATCTAAAACTTAACAGGGTATATCCCAGATGCTTGGAGAATTACCATTGTAATATCACTTCACAGGGGAGGCCCACCACAGACACTAATAATTAGAATCCCATAGGTCTTATCTGTAAGGAACACATTTCATAAATAATATAGTAAACTCTCAGTTAATCAGTACTTATGGTAGATGCTGGATAAGTGAAGTTTCTGGTTGCTTGAGAGTTACTTTTAAAAAATCGGACTGACAAATTCTGTACCCTATACTATACTATAATATACCATACCATACCATACCATACCATACCATAAACACTGTACTGATTTGATTTTACTATTGAAATACAGTAATTAAAAGCCTGGCTGGAATAATAATATTTTAAACTTATATTTCTGCTAGAAAGCATGGCATGCAGAACCGTTTTCAGTGGCACACTGAGTCGATTAGAATTGAATGAACTGAATAGAGAGAGAGAGCGAAAATGAATGCATGTATGAAAGCAGAAGTGACTGTGTGTGAGAGATCAGACAGATGTATGAAAGCTGAAAAAAGTGTGTATGAGAGATCAGAAAGAGAAAAAGTGAGTGAATGCATGTATAAAAGCAGAAGCGAAAGTGTGTGAGAGATTGGAGAGATGTATGAAAGCTGAAGAGAGTGCGTGTGAGAGATCATAGAGAGAATGTGCAATCTGATGCAGACTGATTGAGTGAGTATGGAGCGAATGTTGACATTTTAGCAATTTGACTTGTTGGGTTTGATTTGTTTTTAGGTTGGTGAGAGAGGAAATTTATTTGTATATTCCTGCTACAAATTCTAAAATTCTAAAAACTTAAGGTATGTTTTTGCGGGGGAGGGGGACGACAAAATGCAACACATGAAAAACTGACTTGTTCATACTGTACTGTATAGCTTCAATTTTTTTCTGTTTGTTTGAGTTCTGGTTAACTGAGAGTTTACTGTAACATACGTCACTCTCACAACATTCTGTCTCACTCAAGATATAGAACTGTGATCTCTATGCGACCATCCATGGCATGAAAGGCCACACCCTGTTACATTTCCTCCATCTCAGTGAAAGAGAGAGCACCATAAATACCTGCATTACAAACTTAACTTTCATTGGTGCATATAATTCCAGACTTGAGGAGTGGATAGAAAATTACAAATTCACTCTGGAGTAATAATAGTATCACTTATATCGCAGAACTACTGGGTTATCTGGCTAATCTTCTCCACAGTCAGCTAAACTGCAATCTTAGCAGTAGCCGTGATGCTATTAAGTATTAATTCGATCATTATTCAACAGTTTACATTAGCTTGTATTTTTCAGGTACGTGCAGTGTAATACTAATCACTCTGCAGACTGTCAAGTGCATCGCCCCTATAAAATGTGTTAGCATAGCAGTTTACCTTTGACAATTTTCATAAAAAAAAAACATATTCTTTGCTAACTCCCCTAACATTTGAAAGTAGAAACTGGATCTGAAAAGTTTGTATGCCGAGACCTAAAGTTTTTTGATAGCTTTGACATTCATTCTCAGTTTGTGTAATGAGATGTAGGGAAAACATAAAATGTTACAATATATGTAATGTTTACAATACCGACATGAAGCCACTCAGTAGTTAATACAATTTGCATATAGTGCACCAAACGTACAGTTGACTAACATGTACAAAGACAGCTTATAAAAGATAAAAATGATTAATGCAAAGAAATGTGATAGCATTTAAAAAACAATTGTCCTATACTTTAACAACTGTTCCATCACTGAGTGGTTGATATGCAGAAGGACAATGCAGCATGTGTAGCAGTACTGACAATTCAAGAAGAGGCAAACCAAGTATTAAAGCCTTAAGAGGAGCCTGTAAAAGAAATCATGAATGAAGAGCTGTTAGCAGGACAGACGTCACTATGCAGATATCAAAAGTGCAATCATTGATACTAGTATTATAAACGTAATAAGTAAACACATGAGTGTCTGCAACCCTATGAAACTCTCCAGGCACACAGAAATCCAAATCTAGCATATAAGAGGCATATATGCAGATGCTGAAACAAAATAATGGGTAACTATGTATAGCTATAGCAAGCCATAGCCATGCATTCACACTGCCACTGCACATCGACCCCCAGCAGCACTACAAACATACCTACTAACAAATGCAGCCAGTTTTTTTTTATCTATCTCATACATCCTCCACATCATTAATATTATGTACAGCTAAAAACCCATTTTGCATATAGATCTGTCTGCATGAGATTACAGCCAGTACAATATATCTTGATTTGCAATTAACTAAGCAATCCCTGTAACCTTATTGTCATTTAGAACTTAACTGGACAACAGAAATGCAACTTCTAGGTATTGTTCATGTAGGAGAACTGGCTTTTTTTCATTTTTCCTACCTTGAAGGTTAAATCCTTATAGCCTTTAACATTACCCTGCCATCTTGTCTCCTGCTTATTTTAGATCCTACGCAATTCAAGTGAACCTGTCTGCTGCCACTTCATTCTGCTGACATTCGAACCTTCAATAAGTACTCCAGGGGGAAAGACTATGGCAAAACAGTTCAGGTTCTGAGGTCAGACTACCTTGGTGGCTATCACCTGGCAGCTAACGTTCAACTTAAACATCTTTCTATAATACTGCAGCTATTTCTTGGGCTTTTTATTTTAAACCGCTGAGGTTAAAACCTAGATAATCAATGTTTTACACAGTCCTCCATCTGTGTCATTATTGTAATGCACATTGCAGTGTGCATGTGTATACTGATTAGCTACCTCTGGACTGACTGCAAAGCTCTTTCACTTTTCTACCTCCCATGTTCACTAATCACCTAAGTGGTGGCAGCTTTATACCTGAGTAACTTCACCAACTTAAACCACTCAACCAAGTCAAATCCTTGTATTTAACTGAAATGAATTCGCTCCTATATTATTGAACACCCCCTTAATGGGACATCTATGTAACACGTAACTGCTATTTGAAACACCCACTCAAAACAAATCATAAAATTTATAACAACAAATGTAATCTCATTACAGGCTGCACCAATCATCAACTCAAATTAGTTCAGCCAAATACCTACTTCACACTGAGCTAATTACTTCACCCATCAGAGACTCCCCCATCTGTGGAATAGACTCCCTCTCCAAATCAAGCATAGTACCTCATTAACACTTTTCAAGCGCAATCTGGATAACTGGATGGGGAACAGAAAATACACCACTGGGATTTCACCTGTGTCCCTACTGGGCAGGGGTATCAGGTGCTGACTTGTTGGAACATGGGCTAAATTCCTGGCTAGGATTGTAATGGCCTCATGGCCAATAGCCTAGTAACCTCCTATGATCCTGTGATCCTGTGATCTTCACACTAGTCTTACTTATTTATTACATTTGTTTATTGGGAAAGTCTAACTGGAATGATATCCCATTCTCAGTGGATGCCCAGGTTGCAAAGCTCCGCAAAGAGTGTACTACATAAATGTAACATAAAGTCAGACAATTCTGGGTGAGGTAGACCAGACATTAAGGCCTTAAGTGGAGGCTGTAAAGCAAATCATGAATGAAGAGATACTAGCAGGACAAAAGTAATTACCCAGACCTTAAAATGCAGGCATCAATGTTAGTATTACAACAGTAATAAGTAAAAGAAATGCAGATATAGTATGCTAGATACATATATAGAAATATTGAAAAAAAAATGATAACTAAGAAGTAAATTGCATCAGTGGACTTGTTAAAGGCAAATCATAAAACAATTGATAATCATGTTAGACATGGAAACATAGGAAGCAGTCATGTGGACATTCATTGAAAATACTGAGAACATAAACAATGAGCTTCTTAAATAATGTTTTCATACAAACAACCATTCATCCTTCTCTCTTCCTAACAGATGAACCTGCATGAGCAACCTGCTTTACCATTAAGAACAAAAAGCATACTCTGTAATGTAGAATAAGCCAGTAAAAGTTTAACTGAGAGCCACCTATTTACCCCAACCTCTTAAAATGCCCCAACACTTAAAGAATTATACAATGCAGGACTCACATCACTAGTTAAACTTTAATACTTTTCCAATCCTACACAATGTCTTGTTAAACATTCCACAAAACATTACTCAGATAACAGAGTATACCCTTCATCCTATTCTATATTTCACAACATAAACCATCACTGAGTACTCCTAACTCTTTTCTTGCACAATGGGAAAATAGTGCCACTTTAACATACTCTATTATATTGCTAGTATAAATTACTTTATCTTTTCTAACTAAGCCTCTATATACCCTTTTGAAAGGATGACAGGACCCTTAATTCTGGCCAGTAATATAATAATCACACAAATTCACTACTACATTCTACCCAGACTAGATTATCTCTAAAAATGCACACAAAAAACACCTAAAGGCAGGCAACAATTACTCCCACACCATCTAAGAAAACACCAGTAGCTCCAACATGTAAATAATTAGGGGTCTATATTATAACCTCGAAGGTTTAATACTTTGAATGCATAAAGATCTAATTTTATGCATCGAAGTATTAAACCATTGAAAACGAATAAAAAAATATTATTAAAACAAAACAAAAATTAAAGAATTTACGAGCTCCCCTGCACCCCCTCCCCCACTACTTAAATATACCAACTCTGAATTCGTGCTACAGTGCAGGAAAGGGAAATCTTCCCTTTCCTGCACCATACTACGTTGAAGTGCAATCTCGGAATTGGTATATTTAAGTAGTGGGGGGTGTGTGGGTTGCAGTGGGCCTTGCCCCCTGCTTAAACACGTTAGGATAAAAATTTAACATTTTATTTTTTTTTTTATTTTCAAAGTTACTGAACTTTGACAATATGGTGTCAACCATATTGTATTCGATGTTCCGTAACGTCGATGTTATAATAAAGACCTAGTAATTAGCTCTGAAAATTAACATGCTTTTCATCTTGTACTTATCTTTATCTCTCATCAACAAACATTTCTCAAAAGAGTTCCTTACTCTGTAGTCATCTAAACAGTATGTTTCTAAACTCCTTGTCCCATTAGAAATATATATATATATATATATATATATATATATATATATATATATATATATATATGGATTCACTTTATAAGCTTGAAATTTTGAAATTTCAAATTACAGAATCTCAAGCCCATAAAGTCAAAAATCCAAATAACCGAAACTACACAATCACGCAGCCCTAAATCCCGAAACCACAAAACCGTGAAATTCAAACTCCCAACACTTTCAAACACCATTACAATACACACACACACACACAACTAATTAAGCACACACACCTACCCTTATGACATACCACCCTACTTAAATATTCTAACTCCAAGGTCGCACTACATACACACAGACACAAAATACTACCACACAAACTATATTCCTCTTGCACACACACATCACAGTAACAACACACACTAACACACACTACATCCCTTATCCAACAACCTTAAACATAAACACATACCTGAATCCACAAACACAGCACAACACCAGGATCACTAATTCAAAATCTCCCACATTCGAGATTTTGAATTTCATGCTTCTGGGGTTGCGATCTTCCCATCCTTCCACTGTATGAACTCCAGATAATGAAATTCGAGATTTCAGTATTTTGAGCTTATAAAGTATTCCTATATATATATATATATATATATATATATATATATATATATATATATATTGCAAGCCAGATTTAACTCCTAAAACCTTATTTTTTTTCCTAGGACCCATCTTCAACACAAGACATCTACCAGAAATAGTACTTCATCTCCAACAGAGTAACTCCAAACAGTTTACTTTACAGTCTTGGCAAAAATTTCTTTTTAGTCTATCCCCTATCATTTTTCTGCTTCTACTCTTTGACATTATGGAAACAAATCCTTGGCTAGCCCCACCCACAATCACATATAGACAGACATTGACCTTTCCACCCTTAAATGCTACCTATTTATTACAAGTAATATTTAAAAAAAACACAACAACTGGACATATTTCCATAAGTTCATTCCTCAGACATTATAGTAATCACGAAATCATGAGTCAAAAATGATAACCCCCTCTGCTATTATTTATTTATTTGTGATTTGTTAATTTGGAAAAGTCTGACTGAGCAAAAGAACATTTTCAGAGGAGGCCTGGGGAGAAAAGCTCCAAAAATATAACAAATGTAATTAAAACACAATGAAGAAAATTACAATTAAGTTTCAGCATGGATTGACTAAGTTACATCATCAAATTAAGTAGGTAATAATATAATAAAACAAGACTTAGCATATAAAATTTAGTTTCAACAACAAAAAAATAAAGTAAAACAAGAGTAACAAATACAATAAATTGTCAGCCAGAGACAGATAAATTTTAGTAAAGAGAGTCTGGCCTGGACAATAAGTCATTGATAAGAATTATTTGCAAATCAGTTGAAGGTTGTAAATAATTAGGTGAAAAGAAAGGTATAGATGAAGCAGAATAGAATTATGGACAGTATTCCAGAAAAAAAATTTGAAGTAATGGGTAAGTATCTCTAGATTAGCAATAAGAAAAGGGAATGCAGAGAAGAAAATGCAGAGTTTTGAATGGGAGTAATAAGGAGGCGGTGCTTGAGTAAGTAAAAGGGGGGAAGATAAGCAGAGTGGTAACATACAGCTGGAGGGCAGTAAAGATGAAAGAAGGGAGGAAAATAGGATGTGAGCTAGTATCCTAAGTAGAACAGGGAAGGAGAGAGGAAGAAAAGAATTACTGACAGACAAGGCAGGATTGAGAAATGGATTGTGGAGATGCTAGGTGGGGTGGAGGCAGGAATAGAGCCAGAAGTTAGAAAGTCTTTCTTTTAATATTTTTTCTGAAATTATAATTATTTGGTATGGATCTGATGTCTGAGGGGATCCTATTCCAGGCAGAAGCCACTGTACAACTGTATAGGCTGTGGTGTATGGATCTTATAGGTTTATAGATATGCAAGAGGAGTTGATCAGATCTCTGGAGGAAGTGGCTTGGGATATTGTAGGAAATAATAGAGGATATTGATGGACAAGCAGTAGGTTTGTTAAGTATAAAATGTACAAGGGCTAGTTGGGAGAGGAAGAGATGGTGAGGTAGTTAAGTCAGTTTAAGTTTTTTTAGAGATAGGCAGTGGTGTAAGTTGAAGAGCTGACTGGCAACAAATCTGGCAGTCTTATTGTAGTATAGTTCCATTTTAGTTTTTAGGGTGGATTATATGTTGGTTAGAATGAGAGAGGCATAGAGAACAGTAGAAAGTAGGTATGCATTAGCTAGAGAGAGTCTAGATTCATTAGTTAGGAATTTTTTCGATCTGCAGAGTAAGCCAAGTTTCTGATGAGTTTTTTTTTTTTTATACAGTTTTGGATATGGAGATCAAGCAGTTTGGTGAGTCACACTACCTTTATCTTGTTATTATCAAGGGATGTGATAGTAAAGGGTGATTTATGATGGGATTTATTTTTGGATAGGAATAGCATTAGTTTAGTGTTTTTGGTTAGGCTGAAGTTGGTTGTCATTTAGCCATCTTTATATAGAGTTAACGGATTGCAGGGTGAAGGACTTGAGATGTGACAGATTGTCAGAAGAGCAGATGATGGTGGAGTCATTGGCATATTGTACAAGTGTGGACTGAGGACAGGATAAATGGAGATTGTTTATAAAGATGTTAAAAAGTATAGAACCAGGAATGGAGCCTTGTGGTACCTCCATATTAACTGGGAGGAATTGGGAATAGTAAGAAAACCATTGGTTGCTGTTGATTGGAAAGGTAGCTGGAAAACCACTTGAGAGTAGGGTTGGAGAAATCAAGATAAGAAATACTGGAGAGAAGTGTAATGTGGGAGAATGTGTCAAAGGCTTTGGATAGGCAAAAGAAGAGGGAGGATAACATGTTACTGTTTCCCCTGGCTTTTATGATGGTATCAGTGAATGAGAGTAAGGCAGTGGTTGTGCTGTGGTATGGGCAAAGTCCATATTAGGTAGGGGAGAGTAGAATTACATGTAGGAGGTAATCTAGAACTTGTTTGTGTATGCATTTTTGAGTATTTTTGAAAGAGGGGACATTATAGAAATAGGACTGTAATTTTCCAGTACAGTAGAGTTTCCTCCTTTATGTAGTTGTAGAACAAAGAGTTGCTTCCAGATGGAAGAGAGTGTAGATTATTGGACTGACCTGTTGATCAGTATGGAAATTGGGTAGGCTATGGAGCTTGCTGTAAGTTTTAAAAATTCAGGTGGAAGTGTAGCTTCAGAGGAGGAACAGTGCTTAGGTTTAGACAGCAAAGATTTGATAAATGAGGTAGGGACAGGCTTTAGAGACAAAGTGGCATTATTATGGGGAGGTGAGAGAGGAGGAGTTTGATTGAAGTTGTGTTGGTTTTCAGTTAGGGTGACTATGGAGTCTATGAAACAGGTGTTAAACTTTGTGGTGGTTGCAAAAGGAGAGTCATTAGGGCAATGGTTTGGTATGCTAGGAGAACCATGTTAAATAATCTTGTTAATGATTGCCCAGAATTTTTTATTTTTTTATTTTTATTTTTAGTTTTTTTGGGGGGGGGTGAATTTGTGGTTCAAGATAGTAGTTTTTTTTTTGTCATTGTTGACCTGTTATTTTCTTAAGTTCTGAAGTTGTTTGCAGCTGGCTGGGAGATTGGGTTTTTTAACCAAGTCTTCCACACAGAGTCCCTTTTGTGCATTAGGGCTTGGAGGGAATGGGATAGCCAAGGTGCATGGAAAGATTTCACTCTTCTTTTTCTAAGGGGAGCTAGGCTATTAAGAGTATTTAGGAATATGGAATTGAATTTTAGAACAGCATAATATAGTGGTAGGGTAAAGAGGAAGGACCAGATTGTAGCTGAGAGTAACATATTAAATACATTAGGATTAAAGTTGGTGAGACTGCAGCATTCTTTATATCTGTGTTGTCTAGCCTGATGGTGGTCACTGATAGAATCAGGGAGTCTTTTTGGGTTATGGTACAAACTAGGATTGGATACTAGGATCCAGTCTAGGATGCTACCTGTGTTTGTGGATTTGTTGTAATGGGTATAGGAGGTTATAAGTTGAGTATAACCATGAAGATTAATACTTGAGGAGGGGAAGTCAATGTTTAAGGTATTCCAGTTGATGTTAACATCACTAAGAAGCATAATTTCATTTTGACAGAGTTGGTGGTCCAGGATAGAAGATTTTCATTATTCATTATATTAACTGGAGGAATATATACACCTATAATATATAGTTTTTATGACTAATTAGTTTGCAGTTGGCAATAATAATTTCAGCTGGATAAAAATTAGGGGAGCTTGTAGACAGTGAAGAGAAGTAAATAAGGTTTGAGTATAGTATAGCCACACCACCTGCTTTTTGTGTAGTCTGTCAGAGCAGATAATATTATAGCCAAGTGGGAGTATTTCACAGTCAGTAACATGTGGTGCAAGCCAGGTTTCTGTAAGTATTGCTATGTCAGGAGAGCAGAGAGCTACCCAGGACTGAAATTCACAGATTTTGTTAAGTAGACTATGTAAAAGAAAATACAAGCCAGCTTCAGGAACACAAAAACACTGTTTATTACTGTGAGTGCTTTCATTAGAGGAAATACTCCAACTTCTTCAGACAAAACCTAAGACAACAGGAAACACTTTATATAGTGTTATAAGCAATCAATCAATCAATCAATCAATCAAATAGGTCCCAACCTTAATAAGTATTTATCAGTATAAAACAAGTTGTGGGACCATAAGCACATAGGTAAGTTGAGTTTAGTAAGAAATATACATAAGAATTATTACTAAAAAAACACAAGTTCTTTTCGTGTGAGAAGTGTTAAGTAGACTATGTAAGTTGATAGAGGTAATAGGTAGGTACTTAGTAGGTGGTATGGTATTAGTAGAGGTAGGGGGGGAAAGGGGTTAGAATCATATGTGGTAGGGACATTCAGGCCAGGGTTTGGATGAATGTATCCACATAAGGAGACTTTTTTTAAGAAAATGGTTAGAGAAGGTGGTTATTATAGGATAGAGCATTGCTTGAAATTTGCTAGGTGAAGATGTCAGTGGGTATTGAGGAGTTTGTGTTTTTATATGACAAAGTTGGGGAGATTAAAAAGATGAGGTGGAAGTGTGACTGGGTAGTGTTTATCTGTGTTGTAATGTGGGTGGTTAAGTCTGGAAGGTGAGTTGACAGATGAAATATTAACATGATAGCAGGTTAGTAGGGAGAAAAAAGAAGGGAGGAAATAAAGATGTATATAACAGGCTTATTTAGGGGGCAGATTGGGCAAGTAGAGTGAAGGATAAAAAAAGAGGGAGAGAAATAAAGGAGATAATAGAAAGGTAATGGAGCGTGAAAAAAAGGATGACAAAGGAGGTATAAAGGGGATAGTAAGGTTAATGTGTAAAGTGTGAAGTACAGTAGGGGTGGTAGGAGAGTATATAGTGTGTGTATATTATTGGCTTGATTAGGTTGTAGTAGGGAAAAGGAGGAAGTAGGGCAGAGGGAAGGACTAGTTATCCAGTGAGAAGAGGAGGGAAGTGGTGGGGCAGGTGGTGGAGATTAGATAATATAAATGTACAGTAAGTGGGGATAGGTGAGATTTGGGAGTAGGCTAGGAGAGCAGAGTGAGCCTGAGTGGAGCGAGGGTGAACAGAGTGGACTGAACCAGTCATAAATGGATGTATTGCCTGCAAAAACAATCAGTAAGGAAGTATTTTTGAAAGCTTTTGATACTTAACTAAAGGAAAACAAAATGATATTGCCAATATATTATTATCCAGACTAGATTTACTACAAATGGAAATGTAGCAGTACATAGAACAGGGTTTTGTGAGTGGAAAAAATGAGATTAAGTTAAATAAATAAATATATAAATAAATAAATGCAGTTTGAAAGAGGGTGGGGCTAAGGAGGAAACACAGACAACTATAGGTAGAAGTAAAATCTACAAGAGTAAGTCAACTAAATAAATGCAGTGTGATAGACGGAGGGGCAAAAGGAAAAGCGGAGCAGAATATGGAACAGGATGAAAAGGCAGGATATGCAAAGGTACCTAAAATTATAAGTAGAAAGAAAGGGTGAAAATGGAGAGCAAAAGGGGGAACAGCGATGTGTGGAAGAGCTATTTGACTGTATAAACCAAATATGGGTTAGATAGCAAAACGCATAAACATATAGTAGTAAAGCCACTGGCAGTAACAGTACTCAGGGGTCCAAAGACTTGGGTGAAGCCTATTGCTTGTGGTCAGGAATGTTCACGCAGTAAATATTGGGTAGTAGAACTGTGTCCTTGACAGTAGTAAAACCGTGGGCAGCAACAGAACTCAGGGGTCCAAAGACTTGGGTGAAGCTTGTTGCTTGTGACCAGGAATGGTGAGGCAGTTAATATTGGGTAGTAGAAATGTGTCCTTAACCTCAGCTAGCACACTACTGTGGGCAAAGGGAAGAAGTCTAAGCAAAAAAAAAATATTATAAGTTATGACTATACTATTAAAAACAGGTCAGGATGTAGATTAGATGGGAGTACAATGATTTTCTACAGATCAAACCTTCATTTAAATTCATTATTCCAAGAGAGGTCTTCATCAACATTTGACCCCAAATGACTTGCAATGTGAATTCCACAGTTAAAAGCTATCACCCTTATATTGTTTCAGACTAATATCCACCTTCCTCATCTCACACAAAAATGCAAACTGTACAACACATATATATGCTTTCCATTTCCCATGCTAAAAACTACTCCATAACAATAGCAACTTTCCCAAATGACTTACAGACCTAAGACTCATAAATGATCCCATGTCCCACAAGCCCAATCCTCAAATCAAATAATCACACTCACTTGTATTGTAAGAATTGACATGCCAGATACGATTTTCTTAGAAGCAGTACTTATATCCTCTTTTAACGATCACTGTGCAATAACCTTTATAATTAAAACACTATAAGAGAATGCCTAGAAGATAAGCTTTAGATCTTTTAGAACATCACATCCTAAAAGAATGATCTCTAGTCCTTTTCTGCAGTCACCCCAAAGGTAACCACTATCCTAACAGCAACACTTTTATCGACCCAAAATAAATTCTTTCTCTTAATATCATGTCTTCGCAAATGAAACCAAAAACAATTGTTAAGAAAAGGAAAAAAGTCATTGCTTCAACTTAGAGGTGAGGACTGGAAAACTTGGGAGAAAAAGCCAACAGAACAGTAACCAAAGAAAGTTGCCAGATCGTATGCAATCTAGCATAAGAGCATTAGATGACACAAACCCATTTATCTTTAGAACCAGCCTTCTGCTCTGTTTTACCAAACAAAATGTTCTAATCTCAAATAAACCATTTTAAATGTAGAAACAAGTAATATATCTCCTCATCTAATTGCACTTACATAACTCCCAAAGGCCTAATGCTAACAGAGGTCTTCTTCAAAGAAGTAAGAGAACTCCGCTCTCCTCCTTGCATCCTTCTATGCACCGCAGCTCCATACTGAAATCCCCCAGATATCAAACTTCAATTTTATTTCACGGGAGTTACAACAAAAGAAACTATAATCCTATTTAAAAATTCATGGAAATAGCCCACCAAGGACTGACAAACTATAACCATGGTTTGTCAAGGTGTGTGCTGAATACATGAGTTAGCCACACATGTACATCTACAACATCTAGCTTGATCACAGTACTTTACCCAAGGTATGGAAAAAGGCCTTAATTAAGCCCCTTCTAACAAGAAAAATCCATCTCTTGCTCAGACTTTATGACTTATCATCATACACCTGTTACTTTGGAAAGTACTTAAAAACTGGGATATAAGTAGCTCTCAGATTTCATTTTAAACCAAGATCTACTTTCCAGAAATTATAATAGGTTTTGGGTAAACAGAAACACCATGTCAATCCTTTGGACCTTAACTGATGCCTTCCTAATTGGTATGCATAAAGGACAACTAACAAGAGGAATATATATATAAATCTTAGTAAACTCTTTGACATAATTCATCAGCAGATCTTTCAGATGGTTTAAGTAGCTTATAAAATTAGAAAGTTTGCCAACTGTTCAGTAATGTCTAAAAAAAATCATACCTTTGCAGTGAAAATAGGCTAATTTACATCCTTCAAAGTACCCTTACTCAAAGGGGTTCTCATGGCCATGCAGCCCCATCTTTATGCCAGATCTAACTCCCTGCCAAAACCACCAGCTCTGATGTGTATGGGGAACTGTACACTAGAAAACGTAGGGTGGACTCAGCAGCCTTGCTGAGTTCTTTGGTAAATTTCAGCCATGCTCAGAAAAGGTAACAAGATGTATTAACATACCTGTTATAGATTATCAGTGCCTGTCCCTGACATAGTAGGATTCCTTTCAATTCAATATCTTGAAGTAGTGAACTATAAACAATTTTTCCTATTACATCATCAAAAGTGCCTCCAAATGAAACAGAATCAGGAAGTAACAGGATAGCTATGCAACATATAGCAAACACAAACACAGGTTTATTAAACTTGGGAAATATGGGTCCACTGATGTAAATTTACATAAGAACAGTGTAACTAAAGTAAAAACAAATGGTACAAAAATTATCCACATGATCTTTAAGAGGTAGGAATACTCCACAAAAGCAGCATATTTATGACTGCAGGGTGTATCCACTGAACAGGGCATACATGGCATTTATTTTATATGTACAAGCAGCTTTAAGAAAATTGTGTATACCTTTTAAATGCTACGTAGGTTGATGGACTAGCAGTATGAGGTCTTGGTACAACATGAATATTTTTGGTTAATTCAGCTAGTCATAATAATCTTGTAAAGGCATATTATGCGAATGAAAAAGTGTGGGAAATGAGAAAGATGAGCTACATTATTACTTAAAGCAATTTCATGGTTATAATAATCAGCTGATCTTGAAACACTTCTTATATACATTTGCTTGACTTTACAAATATATGTTTGTACTGTAGTTCAGATGAAGATGGACTTTCATTACAAATACATAACTGCAATAAAGGTTGGTTGTTATATGTAGATCAGCATCATGGAATGTTGGCAGTTGAGATGGCTAGCTGGCATACATAAATGCATACAGATATTTCAAGCATGGTCATTAATGCTCTTCTAGCTTGCCAATATACCAAAACACTTATTCCCATAATAAGTGTCCAGGCTGTTCTTAAAAATATCTAAACTAGTACTTTCTTTTTAATGTAATTTGGTAGCCTGTTCCATGCATCAGCTACCTTGTCAGAGAACCAATAAGTACACTTCTCATTCTTAAAAAAATCTTCTACATAGGTTGTCTGATGATCCTCTAGTACTTTTTGCTAACCCCAAACATTCCCAGAAGTAGTTGTCTCTAAATGCTCTATATACCTGAATAAGATCTCCTCTTTGATAACTGTAAGAGACACTGTACAAGTTCAGATATTTTAGTCTTTCATAATAACTTAAATTTTCACATCCATGGATACCCTTTGTATATTTGCATTGTACTCTTTCCAGTTTACTCATGCTTGTTTTCTGATAGGGTTTCCATACTGTTATTCCATACTCATGTTTGGGTCTAATGTAACTAACAAACAATGACTTCATTATTTTTGATTTCATGGTCTTTATAAATCTTTTTATACAACTTATAGTTCCATAACTATCATTACCAATTTTTTGATATGATTAGCAAAACTCATAGCTGAATCTACCCATATACCCAGGTCCTTAAATGAGCCTACAGTTTCAATCACTGTGTGCTGTATTAAATATTCAGCTTTCAATTTATGCCTACCAAAATCTCGTATGCTTAGTTTTTGATGTTTTTATCAGCATATTATACTTAATGCATAATACTTATTGCATGTTACAGAACACTCAAACAGAAATTCATAGCAGCACTGAGAATTTGTAAATGTTTTGCCCGATACCTTGACTGACTATCCTACCACATTTTTCGCCAGCTTTAATGATTCTAATATAGACTTGATAAGTACATGATACTTGTCCTTATGCATCAGAATTTGTGGATCTTATCATCATAAAAAAGATAACTGACTGACTTTCCTACTCAGAGGAAATGACATATCAGATCTCTTACTAACATGTTTGAGCTGCTTCTTAATAGGGTGAAGGTGCTTGAAGCAATCTGTACATCTGATCATTATGTAATAATTTTTGATAGCCCTTCAGTGAAAATTCTACAATCTACTAAATAGGTATATTGCTACAGAGGAAATGATTTTGTGGTTATTAAAAAAAAATCACAATTTTAATAACTTCCTTACATGTTTTTGATGTGGTTAGATCAAAAAAAGTCACTTGCAGTCTCCTGTTAGACTGAAAATGGGGACGAGCAAGACCACTGTGCACTATTTTGTGTACTTCCCCCATTTCCCAAAGTTGTGCAACTGCGGAGTTGGTATATATAAATTCAGAGCATTGTTGGGCAGATTGCCTCTATATGGAGGATGCATGGGGTTTGTCCCCCCCCCTTCCCAAAAAAAAAATTATCATTAGGTATAATGTTATGGGCACCTTTCGTGGTTTGTGAAACAAGTATTCACAATCTGAGCATCCATGATACAAGGTATTATAGTAGAAGCAATTTCCACAGAATGCAACAATGCAAGACATGATGAAGATAGAAGACAGTGTTGTGATAGGTTAAAAAAATCCAACTTTGGAACAGTAAACAGTATCTCAGGCCCATAACTAACAAAATCTCAATTCAAACATTGCTTTCTTAGTGGAATTCTACACCTGAGTTATTAATAAGTAAACAAATTTAGTTCTACAGGAAATTTCCTACTTTTGGAAATAACCAGGCACTCAATGAGACTTGCAGAGAAATCAAAAGGACCATCCAGCATCATACATCAAAATATGATCATTCTTCTACTCAGCCTGGTAATAAAAAATGTTTCAACAAGCATGTGAATTAACAACTGTAAAATACATTCCTAAGTGAACCCCTTTTACATAAGAGCATTAAGGTACAGAAAGTACTGGATATGGCTAATCTTTTTACTGATAATTTTTGGAAACTTCATTAGCTATAATGGGTTTGTGACAAAGAGCAATAGTGTCCTGACTGCAGCACAGATGACTTGAGTTCTATTAGCAGCTTAAACACTGGTTGGGTTGGGTTGTGGCACAGGAAACACAACACACCAGCATGCTTGACGGGGGGGGGGGGGTTGGCATCCTAGTTGTTGGCTCTGTCACTCTATGAATATGAGGATGTCTGTCCTGACATTTAGTCTGTATTAATGGGAGAAATCTGGGAATGGCTACTTAAGTTAGGATACCAGTAGTTAATACAGATATATGTGAGAGGTGCCCACTCCTGTATGGAGAATGATGGCAGTCCCCACAATAATGCATGTGCTTATGTCATAAACAAGGGGATGGGATTAGGTATATAGAAAAAAATCCTCCCATGGTTACCTTGTAGATAGTTATGTTATAGACCACTCATACATGATTGAAGAAGAGATAGGTTCCAGTTTCCTTATGCACCCTCCCAGGGATGAATGGGCAGAAGAACTCTCCACCCCACTGAGGAACAAATGAGCAACCATGACAGCAGATTAATGACTGGAAGGTACAGGGCAATAAAAAACATCACAGGGCAGTAAAAAACATATAAAGAAGTAACTTTATTAGCTTTATTAATTCTAACAGTGGAGTGAACTCTCTAAAGGGAATAGTAGATGTCTTATTATAAAAAAAATAATAATAAAGTTGGCACTACATAAAATTAAACCTTCTTTTTGTATGGTAATCCAACCCTGATAACTTACCATGATAGATATTATATGTAAGATTAAGAATAAACTGGTAGAACCATTATTTATACTGGTTTAATATATTACTTGAGATCTGTGCTGTCCAGAAAATTGGAAAGAATATCATGTTGTCACAATCCCCAAAGATGAAAATGTTGAACTGGGACAAAACAATAAACCTGTAAGTCTTATTTCAGGTATTGGAAAATGCACTGAACACTGGATTGTGGATTTCTTAAAAGAGAATAAGAAATACACCAGACAGTCACATATTTTCCAACATGGGTTTATGGAAGACAGATATACCCTAACTGTATTTATTGATTTCTGTTAAACAGTTGAGAAAGTCCTTTAAAATGGTGTATTGGTTATTGCACTATACTTAGACTTAACTAAAGCTTTTGATGCTTTGCCACATGTGGGAATTGTCAACAGCTTAACAGCAAATGAAATCCATTTATATATTATCAGATGGATAGATATCTGGCTGAGGGGAAGAAACAGAGGCCCTTCTACTAGATAAAAAAGACAAAAAGATGAGTGAAGTTTACTAAACATGGGCATGCCTCAGTTTTTGGTCTTGGGACTGATCTTATTCAGCATTGTGTTCTTCCTTTCTGACATCACCTGTATGCTGAACAGGTAAGTACACACATGACTGGAAACTGGAGGTCATGTCTACACAATATCCTGTTTAAAGGACATAAACAGTTATGTAGAAAAATTTATATATGACAAATTATGAAAATAAATAAAAAGTACCGAGGCTGCAAGGCTTAAACTAAACCAACTTTTAATACACAAGAGAACAAGATAAAACAAAGTAAGTGCTTTCACGGTTATCACACCACTTCATCAGACATTCTCAATACAACAAAAAAGCAATTAAATAGGATTACAAAGAAACAATCAAACCAGTAAAAAGACCAGCCCCTAATTAAAACAAAGACTATGGGCAGGATTCACAAAGTCTCCGTGTAAGAGTTATAACTCTTACACGGAGGCTGCAGTTAAACGGAGTGATATCAGCATGCTCTGCATATTCATGAGAGCATGCTGAATCACACCTAAGGCTAACACGGTCCATGGAAGACTGTAGGGGGCGTGTCCGTAGGCTGAGCCCTGCAAGCGGACACGCCCCCAGAAGAGTAAAATTGCCCAAAGTAAACACCCACGACAGAGGCCATGGAAATGTGAATAAACACAACACAATACATGCCCCCACATACTATGAACAGAAAATATATAAATGAACATGTTATATATATTTTTTTAATCATAAAGATGTGTGCCCGTGAGTACGCTCATTTGCGCGGGCGTGCCCGTAGCTTAGCTACAGTTAGCAGTCAGTCAACTAAATAAGCAAAATAAGCCAAAATGCAATAGCGTAGCAGTAGAGACGTTGTTTAAAGAGCAGGCATTCATGGTTCGAGCCCCCACAACACCAATTTTTATTTCTAGTAAAATAAGCACGAAACAAGTCCCTGACAAACATGTACACATATAAAATCATAGTTCATGTATAATGTAATGAAATAGTCCATTTATTTTGAAGAAATGTGAGACAACGTAATGTAAATTTTTACATGATATTTTTTTTGCAATTTTTAAATTAATGTTCCCTACTTACTGCTTTTTTGTAAAATTGTATTTAACAATGTCTATGTTCTGTTTCCTATATGTTTTTTTATATCTGTAATTTACCCTTGGAGCTTTTCTCCCCGGGCCTCTACTAAAAATGGACATATATCCAGCTAGACTAGCCCGGTCAACAAATGTAAAATAAAATAAATAAATAAAATAAAATAATAAAAGATGCCAGATGTGCCTATAGCTGAGCTACAGTTTAACAAGGTGAGTGCATCTGCCCGTAGGTGAGCAGTGGTTTAACAGGTGCAAAATGAGTGCCCATAGGTGAGCAGTGGTTTAACAGGTGCAAAATGAGTGCCCATAGGTGAGCAGTGGTTTAACAGGTGCAAAATGAGTGCCCATAGGTGAGCAGTGGTTTAACATGCTGAAACTGTGTGCTCCTAGCTGAGCTGAGCGTAATATGCGTGCTGATAGCCAAATGAGGCGTAAACCAGCATACCCCATTTGCGCAGAGCTGCGCACCATGCAAACAAGCTAACCGACGGGCAACGTTGAGCAAGCCGTATCAAAACTGCCTTTACACAGACACACCCCTCAGCTTGTATAGACAGTCATAAAAAATAAAAAGCAGTGGCCAGGTTCGAACCCAAGATACTATACACCATAGTCAAAGTACTGAACCACTAAGCCATGACAGCAGTACCTGTAAATGCAGTAATAGCAAATATGTAGGAATGAATACAAAGTGGAGAATGCCAAAGCAGGTTTTGTGAAGTTGATACAATTCCAAAATGGCCAATCACAGATATGTGTGGGAAAAACGGCCTATATAAGCCCCATAGGCGGGAATACACAGCATAAACGATTGTAGAACTGACTTGCAGCCAGAATGACAGGAGTAGGTGAGGGTAGTTGCTTTCGAGCACAGAGGTGGGGCATTGAGGAGTCCAGATACATGGTCTGGCTCCTAGTCCACAATCAGGAGGCCCAACTCATGCAGGGCCAGGTCCTGTGGGGAGCATATAGGGCTGAGGCGTGGGACCGGTTGGCTCATGATCTCACCAGTGCCACAGGGATTCCAAGGACTGGTGAGCAGGTTCATCACCACCATGCGGACCTGAAGAGATGCAAGCAGGACCAATAGAACCTTTGGATCCAGGAGGCCCGGCAGATGCCCAACGCCCCAGTACTGAGTAAGTTACATGTAATTATGTATGTAAGAAATTAAATTAGCTGATATTATGGAGATGTGTATTCCAATATTACTCCATTTATATTACAGCTGCAGGTGTCTGTTCTGCGAACCGTAGAGCCTATGGTGATAGGCTGGTGCGGTTGCGCCACCAGGCAGGTCAGTAATCCTCTCCCAGTAACTGTAAAGAAATATAAAAGTATGACAGTTAGCAAAAGACTGCAGTGTAGTCACTAAGTAATAGAATGTGCAAGTAACAAGTGTAAGAGTGTTTGCAAGTATTGCTTGATTACAAAAGTGTGTTGCAGTCTGTAATCCAAACAGAAAAATGAAAATGTCTGAAATAAAGTCTGAAATAAAGATGCCCCACCTGTAATATAATAGTACACAACCTGCAGCAGTCTGAAAAGTACAGCTGCACAAGATGAGCAAATCATGTGTGAAATATACCCCTGTTGAAATACTGAAACATGACAGAAGTGAGACTGCTGGAAAGGATTGTAATAACTACAGGTAAAACATGTCAATAAAGCCTAGAAGTAAGTACCATCCTGAATAGTAAAATGAAAACAAGTGAGAGAGTGTGAGAAAGTGTCATGAATCCAGCAATAAAGTAGTAATAACCCCTGAATAAAGTATACTGCAGTCAGTACATAATGAAATGCATGTGAGAAGCAAAATGAAACAGCGAAATCTGTTCAAAGTGTTGCTGCAGCTGGAATGTGTATCCCAAAATCTGGATATGTTGCTCTCAGTCTGCAATATGCAGATAGTATGATTGTCTGATATACCAAACATCCACAGTTGTCTATAGCTATATAAAGCAAATGTAGCAGGATGATGTAGCTGAACAAAGCTAGATATGAATGTGTATGAAGAACAATAAAATGTATATTGATGTAGCAGTAACAGTCCTATCACCAAGTTGAAGTAGTTATCATATAGGAAGCTGTAGTTAGAACAGTAGTGTGTATATATGTGCAGCTATAAGAAATGTACAGCATATGTATTGGTATTCGAAGGTGTTAATATTATTTTCTTCACCCCACCCTATAACCACATATAACCCATTCCACGTGAAAATGGTATGTGCAATCACAATTAACACCCCTGGACATTCGTCCTGTTGGGTCATAAATATTTGCATGTCCGTTGATGCATCTGCCTTGTTCATACATCCAAACTTGATGGCCTGTTGCCATCAATCAACCCTGCATGTTGTTGGACTGTGTATTGCTGTTTAAATTATGCATGTGTTATGCTCGCTGTTCAATGGTGTGAATATCTGGGTGTTTGGTTAATGGGAATACTAATGCATGCTGTTACAACTAATTGTGAATGGTATTATATGTCACTAACCCAAACTGTCATGACATAATGCAAAACATAGGACGACAGGGAAGGCGGGTTCCAGTGGACCCACCTTTCCCACCTCAGCTGGCGAGTGCACCTGGCACTAGTGCCCAGTCTGGACCCTCCTCCGGTGGCCCTGTGCCATCTGTGGGTGGAAGCGCTGCAGGAGATGGGTCTCATCCCCCCTCTGCAAGTGTGGCCGGAGGAGAACCACCACTCACCCTCCGTAGTGTCCGGACTGTGGTGCATAGGGAGATCCAGGACACTGTTCTTTGGCCCCTACGCCAGCTTGAGGCACAGGTTGCACAACTTACGGACATGCCTGTTGCCCGGCCTACACAGCCCCCAGCACAGCCCCGTCCTGGGCAGTGAAGGAACAGTGGCAACTGCCTATGGGTGGGGATATCAGTTCCACTGTTGCCATCTGTGGGCTAATGGGCTCTGGATATCCAAACCTCCATCCCCGTCAATTGTGTAACCCCCCCCACACGTGTCATACACCGCCCCTGTATGCGTCTTGTTTGTCTTGTCTGTTGACATACCCAACCTACCTCCCCAGCTATACCGACTTCCTTCACCTGACATACCACTCTCACCTGAAAAAAAAAAAAAGGGGCACTCTGTACCCACAAAAAAATTATGCCCCATACATAGCTTCCCATTCCGCTCACATGTCTGCTGGACATGGAAACTATCAATTACAATTGGCTGTACAACAAGTATTATTGTTGTCCTGACACCTCTCTCAGGGGTGGAAGGTTTCAAATGTCACACCAAATTGCATACATATGCACAGCTTTTGCTGATGAAGAAATGGGCAGCTATGGGCCTTACCTACATCCCTTCTGAAAATCCCAAGCTTGTTTCCCCTACTGTCTTACCCTCTTTGTGACCCCTTTTTCACCACTTTCCTGTCTCCCCATTTTCATTTCTTTCAAAGAAAATAGCGCGGGTGTGCATCAGAGTAAGCACTGTTAAGCGGTTGTAAGCGGGTGTGCGCGTGTGTGCGCAGAGCTAAACACCAGTGCGCATGCGTGAGCTCCACGCAAACCAGCGCTAACCCGGTTACAACTGCTTAAAAGTGCCTTAGTCATTCTGATTGACAGGTCCTGTAGTCAGTTCAAAAGCAAAATAAAATCCCACTGTCAGTCCCGAACCCAGGACCTTGGAAACATTAGTCTGTATGACCTACCACTAAGCCATGACTCTTATACAAGCACATTGTGCTAAAATAAGTGTATCATGTAATAGTAGGAATTAATGTAAAGGGAATATAGGATGTGTAGTACACAAAGCATGTCATTTAGAATTGCTGTCAAAACTAGTGGATTTCCATAATAGTAGTGTGTGAACAGAAACAGCCATGCTAGTTGGTAGCTAGTAGGTAATAATGTCAGTTAATGTACATATATAAATGTATGCAAATTTACATATATATATATATATATATATATATATATATATATATATTTATATATAGTTGTAGGTGTCATTGTGCATACACACTTACTACAGGGAACAGGGGAGAGGAATGGAGAAATGTGAATCTACAACACAACCTGAATAATGAGAGAGATACTAACCTTTACACTCACAGAACAGTGTCCACAGCATATCAGCATGGTCCCCGCCCTTACAATCTGAAAGGGCAACGCCTATCTCACATACCCTTTTATAGCACTGTCCTGAAATCACAGTGAGAACTGCAATCAGTACACAACTGGCTGCATGCAATTAGCAAATGCTGGCTTACAATTGGTGTAGAGGCCATCACATGGACCTATGCAGATACCTACAAAAGCATCCTGTACTAACACTCCACACATGCAATACGTTCATTGCACTGTCTGGAAGCAGACAGAGGGAGAGAGACAGACAGAGACAGAGAGTGAGAAAAAAAAAATACACACGCTACACACTGAGTCTAAGCTGACAGCAGTGACAGTAGCAAGCCGTGCCAGCAGCAGCAAGAAGCAGAAGTAGTGGTAATGCAACCAGCTGCGACAAACACAGGTAATGTAAAGTAGCAGGTTAATAGTCTGCATACTGTGAACCCTCCAAATGTGTCATAGGTCTGTATCTATAGGTATGTCCATGTGATATGTTGTGTGTACGTAGTTCCACCAAAAGGGGATGACTATACATTACATGTCAGTCAGTGTTAGGCCATGATCCTGGCAGCAGTTGTCTGTGCGTTACCCTCATCAATGGCTGTAGTGACTGTTTTGAAAGGTCAGCCAGGTTCAAAAGTAGGATCAGCCCATCACAAAGGCAAAGTGGCAGGGAACAAGTGTCTGCAGGTACCCAATATCGCTGTATATGTGTCCCATACTGAATAATTCCATAGCTTAGCAGACCAGGCCGGTTATGCTTATGATGTGGTAGTTCCCAGGGTCAGTACAGGTGCCTCCTTAGTGGTGTGGGACCACTGTTGCTGTATGCCAGTGTCCAGGTACATATCCTGTAGTACGGCCGAGGGTAAATATCAGTCTTATATGCGGTTGTATGTCCTCTTGGAGTGCACGTAGCACACATCCAGGGATACCATCAGGTCACAGTGATGCTGTGTGTTCAGCTTTGCTGAGGGTGGCCCTTACCTGGACATGTGAGATGATAGGGAGGTTACATTCAGCTGTGATAAGTATTTCAACCTGTGGGGGAGAAGGAGGGGGGATACGTGCACCGAACCTGTCTGCAAGAATGTTGCCAATATCTGTGTGTTCGGTGAATGTTAAGTAGGTGTGTATTAACTCAGAGCATATCTGAGGCATTTGGTCCATATGTGTAACATAACTGAAGAAGGCCTTGTGGTTATCTATAGTGTTTGTGGCCATTTCCCTCCCAGAGTAGGCCGTGGCCATTGTTATGAGAGACCGTAGTGTATTACCAGTGCTGACCACAGATGCCTTCCCTTAATGTGAATCTGCTCTGTCCTGCAGTAGCCTCCTGCTATTGTTATACAATCTGCCTCTGGCTGGGGTCCACCGGACAGGATGCCTAACCTTTGTGCATAGGGTCTGGGTTAGAAATGTGTGTGCAAGTTCCATGCAATCTGTGGGATGTCCATGGTAAGCATTCACAAAGGGGTCAGCAGTGTGGGTTGTGGCTTCCACTGGCCCAGTGGGCTGCATGGATACCATCTCAGTCCTAACAAGTGAATAACTGTCTAATCACATACATATCAAAGTAGTCTACTGTGCTGGTGGTGGTGGTGGGATATGTATATCCAGGCCGAGTAACTTGTGTCCACATCACACTAGTGGATGGCGTTCCACATACAGTACCTTGGTATGAACCCCCAGAGTGAGGTTGTGCATTGGACCTGTCGCAGTGTGCTGACCGATGGGGCATGCTACTATGTTGTATGGAATGTGGTAGGTATTGTTGCACAGGTGTTGGCTGAGCACTGATATCTGGCCATGTACTTGTGTATCCACCACGAGACACCCACATGCAACATATGGGAGTAGTAGTATATCACTACACTAGAGTATCATGTATAGTATGTGCGCCATATATTGCTGACATAGTCTGCTGATATCCTGTTTGTGTTCTCTTCCAGGGAGATGGCACGTCAGCATAATCCCGCCTACTCTGCAGCGGAAGATGAGGAGATACACCAGAGCCTGGTGCGGAAGTATGACATACTGTTTTCCCACACCAGCCAGAATCAGTAGGAGAGGGCTGCACTGCGGCAAGACCTTGAACGTAGGGTAAATGACATTGGCACGCATAATAGGAGATATGAGCAGGTACGACATCACTGCAGTGATTTAATCAGAAATGTCCGTCAGCCGCGGCCGGATATCCACAGGCAACAGGTTGCCACAGGAGGTGGGGTAGCCACACATTCCCCCTCACCAGACTGGAGGGGCTACTCCTAAGTGTTGTGGCTCCAGCCCCGGAGCAGCAACAGCAATACACCTGCATCATGATGGAGGCTGGATCCACACAGCAGCATGACATGGAGCGTGCAGGTAATATGCCATATGGACACTTGACTGTTCTGTACACTGTTAGTTTATGCATGTGTAAGGTGTGTCCGTGGTATGTAGCTGTCAACATAGTATGTAATTGTGCATGTGTGATATTGGCAATATCAGCAGCTGACATGTGAAAGGCAACTGGTGTACTACTGCACTCTATCATATGCAGTATCAATGGCACAGTTGTGCCCACTGACATTAATCTCCTCATTTCTGCAGGTCCCTCCGGGGTTACAGCAAGGCAGGCCATCCATGCTGGTGAGTGTGTTTAACAATACCTATAATAGTCCTGATAGTGCTAGTAATACTAGTGTAACTCAGTAGTGCTCTGTGTGTATACTGCGGGGTGTGCATGTGTGCATGTGTGCAGGTGTGCCTGTGTCCACATGTGCATGTGTGCATGTGTGCATGTGTGCATGTGTGCAGGTGTGCCTGTGTCCATGTGTGCATGTGTGCATGTGTGCCTGTGTCCACGTGTGCATGTGTGCATGTGTGCATGTGTGCCTGTGTCCACGTGTGCATGTGTGCATGTGTCCATGTGTGCATGTGTGCATGTGTACACGTGTCCACGTGTGTATGTGTGCATGTGTGCATGTGTGCATGTGTGCATGTGTGCCTGTGTGCATGTGTGCATGTGTCCACGTGTGCATGTGTGCCTGTGTGCATGTGTGCATGTGTGCATGCGTGCATGTGTCCACGTGTGCATGTCTGCATGTGTGCCTGTGTCCATGTGTGCATGTGTGCATAAGTGCATCACTGGTAACATTGTGTGGACACTGTAAACTGTGTTTCCTGCCTTCCTCCCACAGGTTCTGGTGCTGCTCTGGTGTCCTGCAGCAGAGAACCTGAATCTGGTGCCACAGGTACTGGTAATGATGATATCTGTGTAATGGTGCAGGAAGGTGTGTCAGGGTCCGCCATTTGTCAGCCAATTGACAGTACACAGCTGTCAACCCCATCATTGCGCACAGTCATCCTGCCAGTACATCCTTTGTCACCATTGTCCCTAGGTGATGGACAGGATACAGTGGGCATTGACCAGGGTAATGTGGTATCTGTGGCACATGCTTCCCCACACAGCAGCCATGGGCAGGGTCCTGCGATGGTACCACACAGACAGTTGCCCATAGGGTCTCGTGGGAGCATCCATGGGCGTACTGCCTCTGGCAGACATGCCCAAAAAGGTCTGTCAACCTCAGCTATGTTTCGGGCTGTCATACAGGCACAGTCACGTATGGAAAGGTACACCAGACAGGATCTGAGGGAGCTGAGAGCATGTCGCACAGCCATGACTGACAGTATGCGTGACATCGCGGATGCTATCCGTAATTTCACCGATGTCATAGACAGACGTTGTGGGGACATATTACAGCAATTCCACAACCAAATGTCCATGAGCCAGGGCAATGGTGGGAGGTTGCGGTGTCGACGTGACCATATGCCAGCAACAGCAGCAGCTGGCAGTCAGCGTGGACGACAACAGGCCCGCGCATGCCCCCATAGTGCCAGCAGCAGCCCCAGCAATGCTGGGTCTGTGCTGTCATCGGAACGCCCCAGGAGACCATGTGCACTTGGCTCTGGACAGTCCCAACAGGGACCTGTGTCCAGTCAACACACTCCTGCTTCTGATGACAGTACCCAGTCTGGCTTATTACTGGATACGGTCCGTAGCACCCCTGCCAGACACAGGTACCGTGTCCATGCCCACAGACACTGATCTGTATGACCTGCCAGGTGCAGTCTGTGGCTGTCCACAAACCCCTGTATATGGCAGCCATGAGGTGGAACTGTGTGCGTGCATACACACATGCGAAATGTTAACACCTAGGGCTACCACATACACGCACACACTGCACCAACAGTGCCCCACCCTATACTGCTGTCCCTCACTAACACACATACACACACACACATGTCAATTGGTGGTATCAGTGGCAGACTCAGGTATACCTAATTCACACCCTGTGCATATGATGACACTGTGCCACCTCCTGCAATCTCCAACATCATTGCGGGAACAGGTAAACACGTTGCTGATGCACAGGGTGACTACACAGAAGTGTATTAGTAGTATCATGTTGGTAACAGTACAGTGTGCTGATATGACTGTGTGTATATCCCAGCATGCCTGATGCAGTAACTGTATGACTGCCCTGAATTGTTATATGCACCCATAGTACATACCAAAGTGTGACAACTGCACATTATTGTATGCCGGTGGTAAGGATGTCAACAGATAGCCACATACATGGGTAGCACAGGGGGGGAAGCTAATGCAAGTAGTGGTATGCAATGATGGACATGTACAGTAATGGTGTCAAGTTGCCCACAATGACTATGCAATGTGGATGTTTGCGCATGTTGATATGTGTGCAGTACCAATGTAATCCAAATCACAATTAACTATGACATAATATCAGTTCTACCATGGGCACCTGCGCTGTGCATTCCTGGGTACATGTTGATAGTGCCTACATATTTGCACTGTTACCTACTGTTAGCGTTACCCCTTCTTTGTTGTACAATGAACTACTTCCAGCCCTGCTTACTGTAGCTTTGTTTGCATACATGTTCGCTTGGGGTTCCCTGGAACACTGCTTCCACCTGCAATGCAGGGTTACAGTGCTTCTGTGGACTCCTAGTGACATCTGCATAGCGTACGATATGTATGTCAAGTTTACACATGACAGAACGTCACTGTCCATCCTGTTCACATGTACATTGCTTGTGACACATTGCACATGTCTTACCTGCCATTTACCCACATGTGCAGTCATATATGCCAGTGCTATGAAACAGTAGCAGTACACCCACACATACACACCTTCAGTATGTTGTTCCCCATTGGCCCTATGTGTTGGTACTCACCATGGCAATCACACTACTAGGGTAGCATGTGCAAAGGTAACCTGTGAATCACCTCTATGGTCCAGTTGTGGTTTATGTGAGTCATGTGGCAATGTCACAGCTGCCACATGTATGCAGTCAACCATCATCCTTGGCCAGGAACGTACAACACGTGTGGGATGCCACCACATAGCCAATCTGGGGACTGAGCTCTCTGAACCCAGTAATGCCATACCCTGTCAGGTGGCATGTCATACTACAGTGACTACAATACCAGTCAGACATAGACACGCACTGACAGCAAGCTGAACACACTGGGGCATACGTGGGGACTCAGAATAGCATCCTGCCTGAGCATCACACACCTCCGCGGCTGGCACACAGGCATATGTTACATCAGAACAGAGCACATGCCACACATGGCACACACATCCCGTGTGCCACACACTCACAGCCTGTAGGGCTACACAACACACCTGCTACAGATGTGTCAGGTACCTGTCTTGGGCGCTGCAGTGGGGTCCCGCTCAACAGGCTGTATATGGTGAAGGTCACAGTGATATGCCTCAGGGGCACTATGGTCCACCACAAAACACATGCATACTGGTCAGTCAGAGGCATGGACACATATGACTCAGTCATTGACCATGCCACTATGGATGACCTGAGACATACCTCCCTGGACTACATGATAGGGAACATAGACGAGATCTGTCAGCATGTGGGACAGGCCAGTATGAGCCTGATCTTGGTTGCCATCATACCCTCACCAGGTATGCTACCACTATATGTAGGAAGGGTGTTGTATGTCTACATTCTGCTCAGTCTCCAATGTCATTCATAGGGTATCTGCTGGCTGTCAACGTGTGCTTACATGCTAGGGAAGCCACAATGATGTGCAAGGGGCAGCTTGCATGTGACACCCATGGCCCAATGTATATTGGCGAAGCTCCTTGATACACACATACTGCCTTATGCTGCAGGACACGGATTACATAGCCACCTCTGCGGGGTATCACACAGGTTAGGACACTGACAGTGCTGCTACACAACACCAGCAGTGTACACCTTAAGATGCATGCACTGGACACTGTCCTCAGCATGGTGAACTGCAATGTCTGTGCAGTACCAAAGTCCTGATTCATGGCTCACAGGTGCAACCCATCACTGCCAGGTTATGCCTCATACCATGCCTGTCATCCCCTACACATGTAACACACATGGACAAGGGGGGTGGTATCCCAAGGCACCACAGATACACACACCTCCAGGTTGTTGGCATAGAACAAAGCATCAGGGCCTATTCATGTGCAGCTAACAGTGTGTCGGACTGCCGTCTGGTTCATAGCCTGGCACACACAACCCTCCCATACAGAGGAAAACTACCTATCCTCCATAACAACACAGGAAATATGACAGTCTCAAGAACTGTCTTTATATGGCTGGACTGCATCCAGCCAAACATTGTGCATGAGCATTACTGTAGCTACAACACACTAGTTGAAGGGTTCCCAGCATGTGGTCACTGAATTGCAGTGGAATGACATGTTACCACTCCCACAACAGGTGGGAACATGCAGCACCTGTACATCAACTACATGTAGACTATATGGCCCAGACCAGATGTGTATCCCCTGCTGTAGGTATTTTACCATATACACCCACACTGTATAGACACATACCGCATGCAGCCCCTGCACAGTAAGACACAGTCATATTGTTATGCATTGCAAATACCATTTATCCACTCGAGGCATGTGTCAGACATGGTAACTACTGCAGGTCACAGGTATTTATGTGTATGTGTCACACACATACATCATGTGCAATGCCATTGCTGGTTTAGGCAATGGCATGCATTGTTATGCACAAAGACACACACAAGGTCATAATGTGTGACACAACCACACATGGCAGTTGTGGGTTATCAAAACATACCTATCTGTACTCTGACAATGGTAATAGACCCAGTAGCAGAGCGCACTATTGGCATTACTGGCCAACTAGCCCTGTTTGGCTGTGCTGATAGTGTAGTGACATCCTCTGTGTTTACTGGGGGAATATGCAGCATCTGGTGTATTGTAGTATTTGCCAAAAGGATATGTTTTCTCACACTTGCATTTACACACACCCTACTACCCCCACACACACACACTTGCCATTTGCAGGATTCATACCCCTACCTAACTAAGTCATGACACGTGAGAGAGATGCATTAGCGAAGTGCACTATTCGGATTACTAGACGTTCCTCTTCTCTGGCTGTACTTATAGGGTGCTGACATCATCAGTGATTTGAAAGGGTAATGTGCATCAGGTAGTGTGATCTCCTGATTGCCAAAACTAACATGTTTTTCATACAGAATTGCACACACACAAACTCCCCACATCTAAACACACACACACTTGCCACTTGCAGGTTTCAAACCCCTACCTAACTATGTTATGGCACTTGAGAGTGACGCTGTAGCAGATTGCGCTATTCTGATTACTGGTAGATGTCTCTTCTCCAGCTGTATGTATAGGGTGTTGACATCATCACTGTTTGGAAAGGGGAATGTGCATCATGTAGTGTGATCTCCTGATTGCAAAAACGCACATGTTTTTCATACAGAATTGCACACACACAAAGTCCCCACATCCAAACACATGCCATTTGCAGGTTTCAAACTCCTACCTAACTATATTATGACACTTTAGAGAGACGCATTAGCAGAGTGCGCTATTTGAATTACTGGGAGGTTTCCCTTCTCCTGCTGTACTTATAGGGTGCTGACATCAACTGCGCTGCGATAGGGGAATGTGCATCCTGTCGAGTGCTTTCACAGTTGCCTAAAGGGACATCTCCCTCAAGCAGACTTGCACACACACTAACCCCCCTCCATACACACTGGGCCATTGCAGGATTCAAACCCCTACCTAACTATGCTATGACACTCAAGACGGACGCATTAGCGGAGCATGCTATTCGCATTATTGGGAGGTTTTCCTTCTCCTGCTGTACTTATAGGGTGCTGACATCATCAGTGTTTAGAAAGGGGAATGTTCATCCTGTAGTGTGTTCTCCTAGTTGCCAAAAGGGATATTTCTTTCATACAGACTTGCACACACACTAACCTCCTCCACAAACACTGAGCATTTGCAAGACTCAAACTCCTACCTAACTATGTTATGACACTCGAGACAGACACATTAGCAGAGCACACTATTTGCATTACTGGGAGGTTTCCCTTCTCCTGCTGTACTTATAGGGTGCTGACATCATCAGTGTTTAGAAAGGGGAATGTGCATCCTGTAGTGTGTTCTCCTAGTTGCCAAAAGGGTTATTTCTTTCATACAGACTTGCGCACACACTAACCCCCTCCACACACACTGAGTATTTGCAAGATTCAAACTCCTACCTAACTATGTTATGACACTCGAGACGGATGCATTAGCGGAGTGCGCTATTTGCACTACTGGGAAGTTTTCCTTCTCCTGCTGTACTTATAGGGTGCTGACATCATCAGTGTTTAGAAAGGGGAATGTGCATCCTGTAGTGTGTTTTCCCAGTTGCCAAAAGGGACATTTCCCTCACACAGACTTTCACACACTTAGCAGGATTCAAACCCCTACCTAACTAGATTTTGACACTTGAGGGAGACGCATTAACAGAGCACACTATCCGAATTACTGGGCATCTGTTCTGCACCTGCAGTATTTATAGGGTGCTGACATCTTTATTTCTACAGATGTATGTACATGTAGTACTACCTGTCAGGTGGGGGATAGCATATATATGCATTTGCAGCCACCTACGTCAGGGTCAGATATGCACATCGTACTGGCAGGTTATGTTCTATACCATGCTTTGTGACCACAGGACCTGTAACACACAACACAACCAGTCCAGAACACCACACCCACATCCAGGACACACACTTAGCTTCCCTGGGAACAGTGCCGGGATATGCATGTGTTCACATACACCATTCCAGTTGTTAACATCAGGTACAGGCATATTGTGTGTGAGAACTACTCAGGCCTCTACCACTTTACCCTACAGCCACTACAATTTGTGGGTCCATGTGTATGGCAGAACCACACACCACAGCCACATGGGGGAATACATATTGCACCTGTCCATCTGCAACATGGGTACTCACTGTTCCACACCAGAGGCAGACCACCATTGTTGATATCTGACCATACCCACCTTTCCCTGGACATCCATATCCCATCTCCACCCCCAGGCAAGGTTGTCACTGCACACAAACTGTATTTACAACAAGCAGACTCTACACTTGTGAAGACTGGGGTGGACGACTTCAGAGGACCCATGCTGGGGGACTATACTGGCCACTCAGCATAATCCTTGACAATTGCATTCTATGAGCATGTGTACGGTTTGCATTGATCATGCTATCCCACATATACCCATGACTGCTCCACAACAAGCCACCTGTCAGGTGTACACCAGCCATATATGAGCCGTACAACAGACAGAGTGAGCTAATACATTGCAGAGCTGTAGCCCACAGAGGGAGGACATCTGTGAACAGTTCCGGCATGGCACTTCATTCACACATAATCATCACAACACAGTGTTGACAGTGGAATTGTCCAGAGAATGTAGATAGGGCTCCCCTCAGTCTGTTATTGACGGCCACTTACTGTTAGAGATCCTCAGCAACCCTCTTCCAGCACACACCGACAACATGGCTGTGGCTTAGCACATTCAAACCCTGGGATCTCCACTGTGTCCCTGCTTGACAGAGGCACAGCTCACTAGCCTCACACGTTGACTTATGTGACCTACTTTACAGTGGCACAGTAGCCTACTGTACTGGGGATGCAGATGCCAAGCACACTCTGGCTGAGCTGTCATTCCCTAGGGCAACAAGCCTAGTATTGACCTCTACACCCATATGTTCAATTGTCAGATGCACAATATTTGTTGTGCTTTTCTACTGTTTGCAGGTCTTTATTGCCATAGCATTCCCTGTTCCTATGACCAACTTGTGTATCTGTGGAAGATGTTTTCATATGACGGCGATCCACTATATCACTTATGTCTCTGTAGTCATTTACTGTGTGCACTGGGCAGATTGCTGTGTTGTGGTTGGTTCCTGGAATGACACGTACAAATACCAGATATGTGTGGCCAACTGCTAAACGGAGATATGGCCTAAGTGTGTGAGCATGCCCAGTTCAGCCTTTCCATGGCATGTTGTCTGACATATGCCTCATTTATCAAAGTGTGCGAGCATGCCCATTGTGAGCTTTCCATATGTTGCACTCTGAAGTCCACCACATATTTGGGTGTGTGTGAACTTCAACAATATCTCACGTTTATGGTTGTGTGTTGGGTGTCATGTTGTGTACTAACTGGCCAACTGCTTCGTGTCTGCCACAACAGGGATTATACTGTGCCTGCAGGGATTGCATGGGATACTTTGCAGACAGTTGTCAACATACTTTCATAATGACCTAACACTGTAGTACCGTATAGTGTACTGGTTCAGTACTTTCACTGTGGTGGACAGTATCCTGGGCTTTAGTCCTATGACTGCTTGACATCTTCATAGTGAGCACAACAGACTGTGTAGGGGCCAGCTGTGCACATATGACCATGTTGCATTATGTTCAGATATGGACTACCTACACCAGGCTCGTCCAACATTGGCAGTGTATTCCACAACATGGGTGGACATTGGCAAACACTAGCGATGTTCCCTAGGCCATTTCTGATGCTAGTCACAGGGTGTGTTTGTCCTTCGACACAAATTGTAACTGGAGTTTGCCATGACATATGTCATGGTTAGTATACTGTGCCTCCGTCTACCTCTGACATAACAGTGATACCCAGGGTTAGCCTACCATCTCCCATCTACTCATCAGGATTCCTCTTGAGGGGTGTCGATAGGTAACTCTCTGGCTGACCTGTATCGTGAGTTTACTGAAGAGTGGGGGTGCCTTCTGTGTTATGGATCATTCTGTACAGCTTGTCCTATATATGTCAGTGCTGGGGTTCAGGTCTTTCATGTGCATAGCTCACTGCCATTCAGATTGTACAAGGTGCAGCATGTTCATTGATTCCAGGTTGGACATGGCTTCATACATCAGGCACAGCTTGCTTGTAGCTGGGCAGTATGGCAGTGTGTGGGGCTGCAGTTTGTTTACTCAGGCAACACATGGCATCTGTCTATGCTCTTTGCTACTCCTGGTGGGGTACTGTTGTGGACTTTACAGTTGATGGAGGTGTCTGCTAAGGTATATCCCACAGGGGCTATTGTAGTCAATTGTGACGCTGATGGAGGATGACTGCAGAGCCACAGTGACCTCCCCTTATCTACATCTGCCAACCTTCATGTTTGGGTGGGTATATAGTATGTTTCTGCGAACACTACAGCCACATGTTTGTCCAGTGCAGGATATCTATCACCTTTTGTCCCCAGATCTCTCATTACATGTTAGGTACGTAATGGGTTAAGACCTGTGTGGTAATTTGTGGGCACGTACTGTATATCCACGGTGGTTGTCTATACACAGTTCTGCAATTAGCTTGCTGACATGGCTATGGCTCCAGTTGCCTGTTTGTAGGTGGCCCTTTTGTGGGTTGCTTGTGTCAGCTGGGGGTCGGATATGGTGGGCTGTTTGTACTCCTCTGCATACATGTTCAGTCACAGTCCTTCCATGTTGGCCTATACCTATGGGACATATATACAGAACAGGGAGGGGGGGCCCAGGACCAGGCCTTGTGGGATGCCACTCATATCTGCTTTGTAGTCTGACATGAATGCAGCATGTCTGACCATGTCAGTTCTGTCCTTGGTCTGGTTTGCAACCCCTCTACTGACATAGGGGTATATATTTAAGCTGGTGAACATATCCATACTGAACTCGTAGGGTATTGTCTAGAAGCATATGCACGGTCCAGCTACGCTGTATGGACCACATAGCCCTCATCAATTACCTTAATGACTGCTTCAAATGGGTCAAACATGTTTAGGGGCAGGATCTGCAGTTACAACAGCCACACTGTGTAGGGTCCAGTATCAGTAGGTCCATAATAGCTTTCTGTCTGCGGTACATACTGATCCTTTCCATAGCTGTGCAGACCAAGCTTGTCAGGATACTGGGGTGGTAGTTTGCAGTATCCATTGAGGCAACACCTTTGTTGTGAAGGACCACTGTTGTTGTACACTGCTCTTTGGGTACATATCCTGTGGTAAGGCTGACATTGGGCAGTAGTGTGATTTGGCATTCCATTATTCTTGGAGTCCATGTTGGCCTCAGCCCAGGACACCATCACATACCTTTGCTGCTGTGTGTTTTGCTTTGCAGATGATGGCTGTTACCTCAGCATCTGCAATGTCAGGGGACGAGCAGTCTGCTGAGATAGATATTTTGCATTCTGGGGGGGGGGGGGGTTTGCACTGCACCTGTCAGGTTGTATGTTAGCAATATGTGTGTGTGTTTGGTATGTTGTTTGTAATATCTGTGTGATTCGGAGCATATCTGTGGATGCCCAACATGGTTCCTACCATCAGTTAAGTAAGCCTTGTGATTATCCTTAGTGTCCTGTACAATTTGTATCTTCATAGGTTCATGGGTTCATACTAGGCTATCCACCCTAGGGCATTAGTAAGCCTAGCCAGAGTGTGTGTGTCTTTCCGCCTTGCTATGTGACTATTATGGCCATTTATGATTTCTTTACTGTGCCTCTGTCTGGTCGTGACACAGTGAAGACCCCCAGTATACATGTATGATCATCCATCCACTTGGCAATATTCCTGTTGAGGGGTGTCAGTGAGGGGCTCTGCCTAACATGGATTGGGATCCTGTTTCTGGGTGTGGGGAGCCTCTGGGTTATGTATCTGTCCCTCCAGCACATCCTATTTTATTATGTGTTGAGGCTGACATCTGTCACTCTCACAGCTCCAATGGCTTTGATTTCCTGTGGTGGAGCATGTCCATTACTCCTGTGTTGGACATGGCCTTGTACAACAGACATACAATGCCTCTGTGTAGGCGGCCTGTGACTGCATTCAGCTGGGGTGTCTACAGCCAGGCAGCATATGACATATATTTCACACCCTTTATCCTCTTGGTGGGGTAACTATGAGGTCTTCCGAACCGCTGCAGGTGTCACTTACGGTACATCCCATATGAGTCATTGTACTAGATTATGGGTCTGATAAGGGAACAGTACAGCGGCACAGTGACCTCTGTTGATGTAGATGTGAATCCTTTCGTGATACGGTGCCCAATATCGACAATCTTCCTAGCCACACTGGCATTGTGAGTGTCACATGACAGATTACTGTCGACTTGTGTCCCTAGGTCCCTGATTACTCCTTGCATACATAATGGTTTGCCACCTATGTGGTAATTTGTGTGCACCTTGTCTGGTATTTGGTGGGACATTAATACTGTCCAGTGTCTTCAGGATGTCTGGGTGGAGTTCTTGTGTGTGACAGTGTGGTCTGTCGCATGCTACAGACTGTACAGCAGTTTTGATTACACTTAGGTGCACATGGGTGGTCTCCGCTGCTTTGTGCATTGTCAGTTACTTGGCCATATGGGTGTCTGTGCTGCATATGGATACCCTCCCTCCTTTGATGTTTTGGTCCAGGTGTTGGGGCCATAACGCATGATATGTGGTATAACCTGGTAGTGCTGGTGTGCTATCAGTAGGCTTGCAGCAGGCTTCTGTCACTGCACAGACATCGATGTTCTCCATAATGGGAAGTGCCTCAGGGGCATGCATATTTCAGTTTACACATCTGGCATTGGTCAGCATTACTCTTATGTTTCTTACCACTTATGTTTTCTAGGGTGGTGGGTAGTCTTTTTGGCCTTGTCTACATACGGCTCTATGGAGGAGGCAAAGGCCTTATCCAGTATCCAGACGCACAGGGGTAACAGGTGCAAGCCATCCCTGGAACAGCAGCATGGCTTGTCATGCTTGACATCTCAAGCAGACAGACATTAGACCCTCTTGGACTGACAGCTGTAACTGTGCCACCTGTTAAACATGATCATTCTGTGTTTGTACTGTGGCATCGTTCTTGGTGAGGGTTGGATGCTGCACACGGCCAGTGTCATACCGGCCTGGGGTACATACTCAGAGAACTCATCCATGTCTCTTTTCATGTAGACTAGGGAGGTACATCTCAGGTCATTCACACCAGCATGGACATTGAGTGCATCATATTTCTGCTTGCTTTGGGGTGACCTGCGTACTTGTGTTATGTGGCATATTGTGGCAGCCTACAGGCAGCTTACTCTACCTTTTCCCTTATTCAGTCTGGTGAGTGGGACAGCAGTGTGTCTGCCTATACAGACACCTATTACAACTGTATCAGGCATGTTGTTTCTCCTTCTGGCCTGTGACTGTTTGGCACACCAGCTTTATGTACTATGCGTTGCATGTGCTATGTTTGGAGGTTGTGGTTGCTTGTGATCTGCTTTGGAGGCTTCTGTTGGTGTGGTGTGTTTGTAATTAGAGCCTCCGGGAATGTTTTTCTGTGTTTATGTGTTTGGTTTACAGTTGTGGTAGGTCTATGTGGGACTGGGTTTGTGGTGTATGTGGTTACCTTCTCCTCCTGACTAGTTTTAACAGTACTGAGTTGGGGGAGCTCAACCTCTGGTTTGGATACATGGTTGCATCTATCACATATATTTGTATTTATTGGGGGGAGTTGTGGTTGTCTGTGTACTTGGGACAGGTGTCACATTGCCTCTGGATTCACAGATTCTACTTGTTGTGGCTGGACTTGGTAGATTGTATGTGTGGACATATGTTATTGCCATACTACTGATCAGTGATTACTTCCCTTTTTATGTTTGCTCTATCATGTGGTACCTTCCTCATTCTCTTGCATGGTTTGGTAATGGCTGGAGTCCAGCATGACAGATGTCTGCATGTATGGCATTGTGTGTTATTGTTATTTGTGATTGCATACTCCAAGCATTCCTGGCTGTGTTCATGGAATGCCTGTACAACATGTTCTGCGGTGTGTCCCATATTCTGCACTTGCACAGGGCCTTTTGTGGATTCAACATCGGTTTTGAGGGCTGCAACCTATACTTTACACATGTTTTTCATTGTGGTATTCTGGCCAGGGACTGGGGTCAGGGTGTGTATATCCAGTGTGATTACTCTATGGTCTGGTCTTACCAGTGAGGGGTACACTTCTCATCTTGCCATCCAGTACACATGTTGCTGATTATCACATCCAGTATGCTTAGCCCTCTTGTGGGAGTGGTACGTTGTTCCTGGGCATTTTGGTTTATGGATTCTGGGAACTTTTCTCCGACTGTGTTGGTGCTAGTATAATGCTCCCGGTGTAGGTCTGGGTATTTTCAGTCAAGCAATATAATGTGGTTTGGGGGGCTTGATATATTCATGTATTCCAACATAGGCCAGGTGCAGTTCCTGGTATTAGGACAGTAGTCTGCAGCAGGCAATATACTGGGAGGCGGTTTTAGCCATTGGTATTTGACCATGGCTAATCCATGTTCCTTCTTGTTGTGGTACCAACATGGGGGTGTGGTTATCCTTGACATTTATTGCTAGTCACCCTCCTTTTGTAGCTTGTTCCATGTTTTGCAGCTGTACAGCACAGTATGAGGTGTGACCTGGTAGTGTTAGGGTGCTGATGTGAGCCTTGACCCAGTTCTCTATTACAGGACTGATATCTACATTCTCCATACTGTGTGCATTTACACTGCACACATCTTGCTGTTTAGACTTCTGGCATTGGGTAGCATTACATCTAGGTTCCTATCCCTTGTGGTACCTATGAAGGTGGGTTTGTGTTTTGAGACTTACCTATTCAGGGCATGCTGTGGGTACTGACAGCCTTTGCCAGTATCCATGGGGCATGGACTGATAGGTGCATGCCACCCCTAGCAGGTGGTGCATCTTGTCATGCTCCGCATGTCTTTCCAGCCTGAAACACATTGGCTCCCCTTTGACTAACTGCATTACTTCAGCCAGTTATTGCACTTGATCATCCCATCGTCATTTTGTGGCTTCATGCTTGGTGAGGGTGGATGTTAGTCAGGGTGCTCAGGTGTGCATATAGTACATGGTAACATGGCATTCATACCTCAGGTGGTGCTGCAGGGCTGCCTCTGTCGGATGCGCATATTACACTCCCTGTACATGTTTGTGAGCAGGTCATGTCATTTTAGGCATCCCTGTTATTATTTGAGTGAGTCAGAGGGGGTATCATTCCCAGGGTTCCTACTGAGCCAGTGTATTTGCTATGCTTTGCCTCTTTGCCAAGGCCAGGGCATACTGGGTATGCCTCTTTCTGCCTACTGGGGCAGGCTTGTTCCTCCTCCAAGTCACGCTCTGCCTATGATGGCCTTGGCAATGGTGGGAGGCTGTTTGGCCCAGCCCTATGCTGGTCCTGCTGCAGCTGTTTTCGCAAGATCATATTATGTAGCATAGCACATACCATGACAATTTGGGTACATGTAGTTGGTGTGTACTGCAAGGCTCCACCAGATGTGTCCAGACACCCGAACCGTGACTTGAGCAGCCCAAACACATGCTCTATTACATTACGTGTTTGTGCGTGTGCCTCATTATGGCGTTCCTGTTTAGGTGTGTGTGCATTTCTGATGGGTCTCATCAGCCACGGCTCCAGTGCATAACCTGCATCCCCCACTAGGTGTCCATGTGGGATGTCCCCATTGGCAAATGTCTGGTACAGCTGCGTCAAATGCCAAATGTGGGAATCATGGTAACTCCCAGGGCAGCCAGCACACATATTCATTATTATGCCCTGGGCATCACACACGACCTGGCAGTTGATGGAGGGGAAGCCCTTGCGGTTAATGTAGGCCCTACCCCGCTCACTGGCTGGTGCTTTAATGCGTATGTGCGTGCAGTCTATTGCACCCACTACCTCAGGGTATTCCGCTATTTGCTGGAAGAGACGCATATTGCTGGCCAATACCTCACGGGCATTGGGGAAATATACATGATCACCGACATGTGCTGACATGGCATCCAGAAACTGGTGCAGTACCCTGGAGGCTGATGCCTGTGATACCCCCATCATATCACCAGTTGGTCTCTGGAAGGAACCTGTTGCTAGTATTCTTAGGCCAACACATACCTTGGTTTCCACTGGGATGGGTTCCCCTCTGTTGGTTCTGTGTGTGAGGCGTGGCCTGCACAGCTCAACTATTTGCTGCAGGAGTTCTCTGTCCACTCTATAGCGCTCTACTATCTCCAGCTCATGTAACCCGTGGTAGGTGACCCTGGGCCTGTACACTCTTCTCCATCTCCTCACTGTGGGTTGTCTGGCACCATCTGCATTGTCACCACCCTCAGCAAGTCGCCTATGTCTCATTATGACAGCTATGGCAGCCCCTAACATTTCTGCTCTGAGTGAAGCTTTTTCAGTTTTCACTTCTATTAGCTTACTCCTGTCTTGCAGTGTCTCTTGAGAGAAACATCCTGCACTGCTGTTTGCAGAGTTTTAAGTGCTGGGCTGGGCTACTATTCTGCCTGTGTAATTGCCTGCTTCTAATTGTTTTCACCTGCTAGCTTCAACAGTATTCCCTGCTAGCTTTCTACTAATTCTGTTGCTTCCTTTTTCCTTTCTGTTTCCTCAGGCGGGAGCAACGTGCATACCAGCAGAAACATGCTCACAGTGGCTTACACGCATGCACATGTGCTTACATGGTTCAGAATCTACTTATTCAGGTTAAAACGCGCACACACCCGCGCAAACACTGTTACATGTCTGCCAACAGCCTCCTACATGCTCAGCCTGCCCTACATGTGCGCACACCAGTGCAAACAGTGTTAAACATCTCCCAACCCGCTCCCACATGCTCAGTCTGCCTTACACGCGTGCACACTGCCCTACTCGCGCTTCATGGTGCGCACACGTGCACATGCACGCCCAGCAAGAAACTTTAGTGTAAGTAACAGTGCACACCTTCCATTTCTTGACTTTCCCAGACTTATCTTGCGGCACTCCTCTTTCCATGATCTGTGTCTGTCATCTGTCATGTTACACTGACCTCCAATGAACTGTATTTCTTTCTACCATTCCCGCCTGTGATGTCACCTATCTCCTACTCTATTCCTCCCCCTTATGTATCTCTTACACTACTCAGACTGTGCTCATTTGCTATGTGACTGTGAGATTCAGTATCCTAACCCTCATTTACATGAGATTGCCTACTAATGCTTAGTTACATTTCTTACACTCAGCTTCCCTCCTTAGCAACCACTACACGGTGGCCATGTTGTTTTTGGTCTGCTGGTCCCTGCATTGTCATTCCATGTATTGTATAAAACCCACATTTGTGGGTTTATAACCTTCATTTTTATGTTTTTATACAGTGCAGCTCATTTGCACGGGGCTGCACTGGGTTTAAACATCGGCGCTCGCCGAAAAAAAAAAATTATATTTTTGTTATTTTTGCATCAGGTTACCTTGCCAATGGCCACATATTTGGCCATTGGCATGCTGCCTGACACATATGCACCCTTTATTTGGAGCTGACATGGCTCCGTTGCGGAATTTGCAGAAACGTACTCAGTTGTCAAATGAGTACATTTCTGCAGCTAAAACGTCTCTTACACGGGCTGGTTTTTGCTTCATGGATCACTAATATACCTCATTTGCATACCTTTCGGCTGCAAGTGAGGTATTTAGCATGTCCACGCCCAGTCAGTGTAAGAGACGTTTTAGCTGGTCTCTTACACGGAGTTTAGGGCTGTTCCTGGATCGCGAGGCTTGCATGGAGTGTTACACGTCTGTTACACTCCGTGCAAGCCTTCGTGAATCCTGCCCGACACTAGTGCTTCAGAGGGCGTGCCTACAAAAAAGGTTTTAAAGTAAAAACACCATTGAGACCTGGAGGTCTCTCTGCATTAAGAAGCAGTATCCATTTCTGTTCTGTTGCTTCTGTACGATTGGGTAGATCACTGCCACTCAGATCTGAATCTAAAACCTGAAGTACATAAAATTTAAAAACATGTGTTAACCCATTTTCTAAAGTATGTAATGCCAAAGCATTGCTTTCTTTTTTATTCCTAATATTCCTTTGGTGCTCTAAAACCCTTTCTTTAAGGGATCTATTGGTCTTGCCTATGTAACAAACATGGCATAACTGACAGGAGGCAAAATACGCAATGTTAGCTGTTTTACAATCAACATAAAAACTAACATTAATGGTAAAACCTATGTCAGGATGTGTGTATGTTTGGAGGGTACAAATATATTTACAAGCTGAACAATTCCTACAGGGAAAGGTACCAGTACTAGTAGACTCAATCCTATTTTTAACAGAGGAAGATCTATAACATAGATGCTTCTTCAAGGACTTATTATTCTTGAAAGAAAAATGAGGTGTCTCACCAATCTTCCCTCTGAGTTCTGGTACACAATTCAAAAGTTTCCAATTATTCTTGATAATATCACAAAATTACTGCTGTCACTAGAATATTGTAGTGAAACCCTAAAAATATCTCTGTCAACCACTGGCAATACATATGGGTCATTATTGGACTGACCAGCCTCAAAGTGAGGTTTACACCTATCTTCCCTCTGTGTCCAGGCTTCTGAGATGCATGCATCTATCTCAGGACCAGTATAGCCCGTCTCAAGAAATTCCTGTTTCAATAGTTCCAGGGCTATATGTGCAATTTGATCATCATTGTGTAAGCATAACAATCTATACACTTGGCCCTTCAAAACATAATGGTGGACATGCCTAGGGTGCATGTTTATTTTATGTAGAAGAACATTTTTCCGTGTGGGTTTCCTGTAAATACTAGCAGTAAGGTTAACTAGATCAGACCTGTTCAGTTGTATATCCAAAAAATCTATCTTGTCAGCAGAATATTTATGTGTGAATCTAAGAAAACTAGTAATTTGATGTAAAAATTCAATAAAGCTTTCAAGTTGTTCCACAGTCCCTTGTCATAACAAACAAAATCATCCATAAAACTAACATACCAATGTATACAATCAAAATAAATGTTCTCACATGTTAATAAATAAGTATTTTCCCATTGGACAGGTGCTAGGTTGGTGTAGCTATTTGCATAAGCAGTGCCCATAGCCACGCCAACCTTTTGCAGAAAAAATTCACGTTAAAAAATGCAGTCATTATTTTCCAACACAATATCAAGTACAGAGCAAATAAGTGTGACCAAGTCTCCTGTAAAGCAATTTTTCTCAACCAGGAATGCCTAATGCTATCTATTCCCCAGTCATTGGGGATTCTAGAAAATAAAGACTCAATATCTAATGTAACAAAAATATAATCCCTACCAATGTCCAGCACTTTAACATAAAGTCTTTCCAAAAAGGTTTTACTGCCCTTCAAAACACTGTCACATTGTTCCAATAGGGGATGCAAAGTAAGTATTCTCTATAAAAATCGACAAAGTTTCCGTACACCACCCTCTACCCAAAACTATGGGACGCATGGGTGGTAAAACCAAATTCTTATGGATTTTCGGTAGACCATATATAGTAGGAACAAGGGGTTGCTCAACATTAAAATACTTAAAAGATTCTCATCTATGAGACCAGTCTTAAGTAAATCAAAAATTAAAAAAGAAGCTTTTACCATTATACCATTTACAATCAACTTAGAGACATTCTGATAAGTATTAGCATCATATAACAACAATCTCATTTGTTGAGTGTACAAGTCCCAGTCTAAAATTACAATGCCACCCCCCTTATCTACAGGTCTAACTTCAATAGAATGTAAATTTTTTAGTTTATTTAGTGCTACATAGTCTTCTTGAGTCATATTACAGAATGCCGGTTTGGTCCCTGCAAGAAAACTTTATCTAAATTGGTCTTCACATGTACTAATAAAAGTCTGTATCACTGGATGTGGTAAAGGCACAAATGTGCTAGGTTTCCTGTATATATTAGACATACCTGTGTTATTTGAATTAAAGGTAGATTTTAAAGTCAAAGATCTACCTGACATTCTCAGATCCTTCAGCAACTCAGCTTGGTCATTTTACAACAGATGTGATTGCCGATAAGTTAGATCGGCTATATGACAATATCATGGCTTAGCATGTCTGATGAAGCTGTGTGATAACTGTGAAAGCTTTACTTTTTTTTATCTTGTTCTCTTGTGTATTAAAAATTGGTTTAGTTTAAGCCTTTCAGGCCTGGTACTTTTTATTTACTTTCATTTACTTGTTTTTATTGTACGGTTCCGAGTCATGTTGTTTATTTTTACTTTATTTATATGGCAAATTATCTTCAGACTGTATTCAGTGTACATAAATATAAGATAATGACCTTTAGTTAGGCAAGAAGAGACAACATAATTAAACTAAATAATGACTTTGTAATAATAATAATAATAATAATAATAATAATAATAATAATATTATGGCTGGTATTTATGGAAATCTCATTAGCTATAATGACTAAGGTTTTAAGACTAATACAGCTATTATTCTGAATACTGAATAACAAGGCCCTCAAAGCTTACAGAATATTTCAAACCTATAATATAAACCATAGTGGAATACAGCTCATCATTTTGTGTAGCTCTGCAGGTGGCTGAGGTGAAATTCATTGGGCATCAGTACGAATGAAAAATGCTGAAGAGCACAACATCAGTCACTGCAGGAAATCATTGCTGGTGTGTTTTACAAGTTTGGACTGGCAATAATTCATTTTTTGGGAGATTTCTCACTCCTTTGAGTTTGTGTGACTTTGTTGTTGGGGGCATGTAGCAGGGCTTGCCCCTCTTCAAAATTGCTTAAAGTTAATGTTTTTACTTTTGCATGTTTCAGACATTTTTTTTTTCAGTATTTCAGCTTCTACGTGTAGTTGCAGTAAATATTTCATAGTAGAATTGTTTTGTGTATACTCTATGACATAAATACATATAGATGAGTTAGTGTACAGAAAATTCATCAAGTAGATAACAGCAGTTACATGATTTGAGTATCAGTCACCTTCAAATTGGCACTAACATCAAAATGCACAAAGGGTGAAGTCAGACTATACCTTCCTAGGGGAAGGTATAAATGCATTCCAAGTCCCACCCTCACCAAAGCTTATACTAAAGCCCTGTACAATCACTTGTATAAGTGTATAGACTTGGCTGTTCCAGAGAGAACAAAAACCAGAGCCCCAAGTTGAAACAAGCCACCCTGGTGTACATCCAGCATCAACAGACCTTACAACAAATGCAAAAAACTGCTGTCTAAGAAAATTAAGGCGAAGCCCCAACAATGGAAAAATACCCTTGTCAGCCTCAACAGGGAAATCAGACAACATGTCAAATCCTCTAAGGGTAACTTTGAGAAAAACTTAGCAATCACAGCCAAAAATAATCATAAGGCCTTTTAAAGCTATGTATGTAGCTTAAAAGGTAGAACCCAATCATGTGCTGAACTAGTGACTAACGGTATCACACACACTGATCACGCAGAGATAGCAAACCTGCTAGCGGACAGATTTGGTGAAAATTTCACTTCCTTATCACTTCCAAACTTATCACAAACCTTGCCCCCAAATTCTGCAGTAACCCAACATATCTAAAAAGCAAGGCATTAAAGGCATGTCCAAGCCAAAAAAACACAGCTTCTATGGACTAACATCACCATTAAGTACCCTATTCAATCACAGCCTAACCACTGGCTTTGTTTCTGTGGAATGGAGAACAGCAACAGTCATTCCCCTCCACAAAGGAAGCTTAGCAACAGACTCAGGAAATTACAGACCTATAAGTCTGACCAGCCTCATCTGTAAAGCCATGGTATGTATCATCATGGACTTCGAAATTAAGACATAGGTGACCTCCAAACCCTGGATCTGACTCAATTCTGATTTGTAAATAGTAGATCCTGACTATTAAATCTGGTGGATTTCTTCAAAAAGTCTTTCCAAAGTCTTTCCTAAAAGGTTTTACTGTCCTTCAAAACACTGTCACATTGTTCCAATAGGGGATGCAAAGTATTCTGTATAAAAATCGACAAAGGTTCCATACACCACCCTCTACCCAAAACTATGGGACGCATGGGTAGTAAAACCAAATTCTTGTGGATTTTCGGTAGACCATATATAGTAGGAACAAGGGTTTGCTCAACATTAAAATACTTAAAAAGATTCTCATCTATGAGACCAGTCATAAGTAAATCAAAAATTAAAAAATAAACTTTTACCATTATACAATTTACAATCAGCTTAGAGACATTATGATAAGTATTAGCATCATATAACAACAATCTCATTTGTTGAGTGTACAAGTCCCTATCTAAAATTACAATGCCAGCCCCCTTATCTACAGGTCTAACTTCAATAGAATGTAATTTTTTTTAGTTAATTTAGTGCTACATAGTCTTCTTGAGTCATATTACAGAATGCCAGTTTGGTCCCTGCAAGAAAACATTGTCTAAATTGGTCTTGATGTACTAATAAAAGTCTGTATCACTGGATGTGGTAAAAGCACAAATGTGCTAGGTTTCCTGTATATATTAGACATACCTGTGTTATTTGAATTAAAGGTAGATTTTAAAGTCAAAGATCTACCTGACATTCTCAGATCCTTCAGCAACTCAGCTTGGTCATTTTACAACAGATGTGATTGCCGATAAATTAGATCGGCTATATGACAATATCATGGCATAGCATGTCTGATGAAGGGGTGTCATAACCGTGAAAGCGCTTACTTTTTTTTATCTTGTTCTCTTGTGTATTAAAAGTTGGTTTAGTATAAGCCTTGCAGGCCTGCTACTTTTTATTTACTTTCATTTATTTGTTTTTATTGTGCAGTTCCAAGTCGTGTTGTTTATTTTTACTTTATTTATATGGCAAATTATCTTCACACTATATTCAGTGTATATAAATATAAGGTAACGACCTTTAGTTAGGCAAGAAGAGACAACATAATTAAACTAAATAATGACTTTGTAATAATAATAATAATAATAATAATAATAATAACAATATTATTATTATTATGGCTGGTATTTAGGGAAATCTCATTAGCTATAATGACTAAGGTTTTAAGACTAATACAGCTATTATTCTGAATACTGAATAACAAGGCCCTCAAAGCTTACAGAATTTTTCAAACCTATAATATAAACCATAGTGGAATACAACTCATCATTTTGTGTAGCTCTGCAGGTGGCTGAGGTGAAATTCATTGGGCATCAGTACGAATGAAAAATGCTGAAGAGCACAACATCAGTCACTGCTTTCTATAGGAAATCATTGCTGGTGTGTTTTACAAGTTTAGACTGGCAATAATTCATTTTTTGGGAGATTTCTCACTCCTTTGAGTTTGTGTGACTTTGTTGTTGGGGGCATGTAGCAGGGCTTGCCCCTCTTCAAAATTGCTTAAAGTTAATGTTTTTACTTTTGCATGTTTCAGACATTTTTTTCAGTATTTCAGCTTCTACGTGTAGTTGCAGTAAATATTTCATAGCAGAATTGTTTTGTGTATACTCTATGACATAAATACATATATATGAGTTAGTGTACAGAAAATTCATCAAGTAGATAACAGCAGTTACATGATTTGAGTATCAGTCACCTTCAAATTGGCACTAACATCAAAACTCACAAAGGGTGAAGTCAGTCTATACCTTCCTAGGGGAAGGTATAAATGTTCCCAAGTCCCACCCTCACCAAAGCTTATACTAAAGCCCTGTACAATCACTTGTATAAGTGTATAGACTTGGCTGTTCCAGAGAGAACAAAAACCAGAGCCCCAAGTAAAAACAAGCCACCCTGGTGTACATCCAGCATCAACAGACCTTACAACAAATGCAAAAAGCTGCTGTCTAAGAAAATTAAGGCGAAGCCCCAACAATGGAAAAATACCCTTGTCAGCCTCAACAGGGAAATCAGACAACATGTCAAATCCTCTAAGGGTAACTTTGAGAAAAACTTAGCAATCACAGCCAAAAATAATCATAAGGCCTTTTAAAGCTATGTATGTAGCTTAAAAGGTAGAACCCAATCATGTGCTGAACTAGTGACTAACGGTATCACACACACTGATCACGCAGAGATAGCAAACCTGCTAGCGGACAGATTTGGTGAAAATTTCACTTCCTTATCGCTTCCAAACTTATCACAAACCTTGCCCCCAAATTCTGCAGTAACCCAACATATCTAAAGAGCAGGGCATTAAAGGCGTGTCCAAGCCAAAAAAACACAGCTTCTATGGGACCAGATGGCAGCCCAGGCTGTCTTCTAAACAAACTAAAACATGGACTAACATCACCATTAAGTACCCTATTCAATCACAGCCTAACCACTGGCTTTGTTTCTGTGGAATGGAGAACAGCAACAGTCATTCCCCTCCACAAAGGAAGCTTAGCAACAGACTCAGGAAATTACAGACCTATAAGTCTGACCAGCCTCATCTGTAAAGCCATGGTATGTATCATCATGGACTTCGAAATTAAGACATAGGTGACCTCCAAACCCTGGATCTGACTCAATTCTGATTTGTAAATAGTAGATCCTGACTATTAAATCTGGTGGATTTCTTCAAAAAGTCTTTCCAAAGTCTTTCCTAAAAGGTTTTACTGTCCTTCAAAACACTGTCACATTGTTCCAATAGGGATGCAAAGTATTCTGTATAAAATCGACAAGGTTCCATACACCACCCTCTACCCAAAACTATGGGACGATGGGTGGTAAAACCAAATTCTTGTGGATTTTGTAGACCATATATAGTAGGAACAAGGGTTTGCTCAACATTAAAATACTTAAAAAGATTCTCATCTATGAGACCAGTCATAAGTAAATCAAAAATTAAAACATTAACTTTTACCATTATACCATTTACAGTCAGCTTAGAGACATTATGATAAGTATTAGCATCATATAACAACAATCTCATTTGTTGAGTGTACAAGTCCCTATCTAAAATTACAATGCCAGCCCCCTTATCTACAGGTCTAACTTCAATAGAATGTAATTTTTTTAGTTAATTTAGTGCTACATAGTCTTCTTGAGTCATATTACAGAATGCCAGTTTGGTCCCTGCAAGAAAACATTGTCTAAATTGGTCTTCGCATGTACTAATAAAAGTCTGTATCACTGGATGTGGTAAAAGCACAAATGTGCTAGGTTTCCTGTATATATTAGACATACCTGTGTATTTGAATTAAAGGTAGATTTTAAAGTCAAAGATCTACCTGACATTCTCAGATCCTTCAGCAACTCAGCTTGGTCATTTTACAACAGATGTGATTGCCGATAAATTAGATCGGCTATATGACAATATCATGGCATAGCATGTCTGATGAAGGGGTGTCATAACCGTGAAAGCGCTTACTTTTTTTTATCTTGTTCTCTTGTGTATTAAAAGGTGGTTTAGTATAAGCCTTGCAGGCCTGCTACTTTTTATTTACTTTCATTTATTTGTTTTTATTGTGCAGTTCCAAGTCCTGTTGTTTATTTTTACTTTATTTATATGGCAAATTATCTTCACACTATATTCAGTGTACATAAATATAAGGTAACGACCTTTAGTTAGACAAGAAGAGACAACATAATTAAACTAAATAATAACTTTGTAATAATAATAATAATAATAATAATAATAATAATAATAATAATAATAATAATAATATTATTATGGCTGGTATTTATGGAAATCTCATTAGCTATAATGACTAAGGTTTTAAGACTAATACAGCTATTATTCTGAATACTGAATAACAAGGCCCTCAAAGCTTACAGAATTTTTCAAACCTATAATATAAACCATAGTGGAATACAACTCATCATTTTGTGTAGCTCTGCAGGTGGCTGAGGTGAAATTCATTGGGCATCAGAACGAATGAAAAATGCTGAAGAGCACAACATCAGTCACTGCAGGAAATCATTGCTGGTGTGTTTTACAAGTTTGGACTGGCAATAATTCATTTTTTGGGAGATTTCTCACTCCTTTGAGTTTGTGTGACTTTGTTGTTGGGGGCATGTAGCAGGGCTTGCCCCTCTTCAAAATTGCTTAAAGTTAATGTTTTTACTTTTGCATGTTTCAGACATTTTTTTCAGTATTTCAGCTTCTACGTGTAGTTGCAGTAAATATTTCATAGTAGAATTGTTTTGTTTATACTCTATGACATAAATACATATAGATGTGTTAGTGTACAGAAAATTCATCAAGTAGATAACAGCAGTTACATGATTTGAGTATCAGTCACCTTCAAATTGGCACTAACATCAAAACTCACAAAGGGTGAAGTCAGTCTATACCTTCCTAGGGGAAGGTATAAATGTTTCCAAGTCCCACCCTCACCAAAGCTTATACTAAAGCCCTGTACAATCACTTGTATAAGTGTATAGACTTGGCTGTTCCAGAGAGAACAAAAAACAGAGCCCCAAGTAAAAACAAGCCATCCTGGTGTACATCCAGCATCAACAGACCTTACAATAAATGCAAAAAGCTGCTGTCTAAGAAAACTAAGGCGAAGCCCCAACAATGGAAAAATACCCTTGTCAGCCTCAACAGGGAAATAAGACAACATGTCAAATCCTCTAAGGGTAACTTTGAGAAAAACTTAGCAATCACAACCAAAAATAATCATAAGGCATTTTACAGCTATGTATGTAGCTTAAAAGGTAGAACCCAATCATGTGCTGAACTAGTGAATTACTGTGTCACACACACTGATCATGCAGAGATAGCAAACCTGCTAGCAGACAGATTTGGTGATGATTTCACTTCCTTATCGCTTCCAAACTTATCACAAACCTTGCCCCCAAATTCTGCAGTAACCCAACATATCTAAAGAGCAGGGCATTAAAGGCTTGTCCAAAACAAAAAATCACAGCTTCTATGGGACCAGATGGCAGCCCAGGCTGTCTTCTAAACAAACTAAAACATGGACTAGCATCACCATTAAGTACCCTATTCAATCACAGCCTAACCACTGGCTTTGTTTCTGTGGAATGGAGAACAGCAACAGTCATTCCCCTCCACAAAGGAAGCTTAGCAACAGACCAAGGAAATTACAGACATATAATTCTTACCAGCCTCATCTGTAAAGCCATGGAATGTATCATCATGGACTTCGAAATTAAGACATAGGTGACCTCCAAACCCTGGATCTGACCCAATTCTGCTTTGTAAATGGTAGATACTGACTGTTAAATCTGGTGGATGTCTTCAAAAATGTGATCAGGTCCATTGACAAGGGAAAATCTGTACACATAGCATACCTTGACTTGGCAAAGGCCTTTGACACAATCCCACACTCAGGCATTACTGATAAACTTAGCAAATTCAATGTAAATCCCTTTTTTATAAGATGGGTTACCAAATGGCTCACAAACTGGTCACACACCATCAAAGTGGGTGACACCACATCAACCAGCAGACCTGTCACCAGCGTGTTGCCACAAGGGTCAGTGCTGGTCCCCTTATTGTTTGGTATATACTTTTCAAAAGTTGAGGCCAAAACTTAGGGTCTGTGGCTGGTCAAGTATGCAGACAACTGCAAACTGGGTGCAATTATTGAATCCCCAAATTATGTCAGTATATTTCAGGAGGTTCCACAGCACTATTCAATGCAAACGACTAGTGTGCTTAAAAATCCTTTATTCACACTAAAACAACGTTGAGCTTTCATCACACAGTGACTTCATCAGAACAGTTAACACATGACTAAACACATCCTTATATATTCTTTTAGTCATCACATGACACACTTTTCACAAACCTCCTGACTTAATTAATTAAAACTAATAAAACACTTTTAAAAAACAGTACTTAAACAATACTGTATGCAGACTCAATGCTATTGACGCCCATCTAACAACCATCAATTAATTCCCCCATAGATAAGTTTAAAATACGTGAAATAAAATATACTTTAAACAGGTACAATACATATAACACTTTCTCCAAGAAAAATTCTTTTGAAATCAGTACATAATCCACACTTTTAAATACAAACAATACAAAAAATAAATAACTTTGCCAACTCAAACTGTTTTGTACCTCTCCCATACCACCCATTACCTATACTAGTTGATTAAATAGTCAATTATTGTCCAATATGGGTTTAATGGAAATGTGGTCATTAATTCCGGAGATACAGAGGCGTTCAATCTTATTTGCCACCTTACCTCCTTGTCACTCACCACTTTTTTAATGTCACCCCCTCTCACTTTGTCCTTAACCACTTCCAATATTCCAAATTTAAATGACGAACAGCCCGCACTATTTTTCAAGTGCTTCCAAAGGGCATTATTCTCATCATTTTTCCTTATACTATAATAGTGGTCGTAAATTCTGTTGCGTAAACATCTAGTTGTTTTTCCCACATAAAAGCAGGAACACTGGGAACAGCTAGCCAAATACACAAGGTTCTTAGTCCTACAATTCCCTTTGGCAAAAACAATTTTAGCTTTGTTGTAATTCTGTAACGTAATGGTTTTTCCTTCATAAATATACTGGCATTGCTGGCAAGTGCCACATTTCTTGGTTCCCCCCTTCCCACTGTCTTTATTAACATCTACCTTCCTTTCCAACAAACATTTCAAGTTGAAACCATTATTTCGGGGAGCCAGGCTAAAACTTTTCCTTTTGGGAAAGTTATAGACAAATGGCTCAAGCCATCATTGAGGAAAATACCACATTTAGTATGTGACTCCTGGGACTTTCTTGGTAGGCTTGAACCCGGATTAGCTAAAGGGGTGAAATGGTTAGTGACCATTGATGTCATTGACTTATTTTCTAACATACCAAAAGAGGAAGATCTGCGTAGATTTCCTGAGAGCATTCATAGCATGGGACTGATAGCAGGGGATAGAAGCATCCTGTTATTGGAATTTATGGAGACAGTTTTAGCCCATAATTACATCTACTATGAGGGGGAATACCATCAACAAACTAAGGGAGTGGCAATGGGGGCCGCTTGTGCCCCCATATACGCTAATCTTGTAGTGTATGATTGGGAAAAGGAATATATCTTTAAGTCCGAATGGTACAAGTTTGTCACCTGCTACCTACGATTTTTGGATGATATTTTTGTACTTTGGAAGGGTAGCAGTGAGGAGTTGGAACTATTTTGTGGTTATCTTAACACTTGTAGTGAAAACTTCAAATTTACCTTTAACAAAAACAGGACTACCATCCCATACTTGGATGTGAGGATTACAATCGAGAATGGAGAATTTAAGTCAAACATATATAGGAAAAACACTTTTAGTAATTCCTATTTGCATTTCTCAAGTAATCACCCCTGGGCCCAAAAAAGAAATATCATTAAAGGGCAATGTATTCGGGTAGCACAGATGACCTCAAATGGGAATGACCTGGAGGATGAATTAAAGAAGGTAAAAAATGTTTTTCTTGAGAGAGGGTATCCTAACGATATGATAAATGATGTTAGTGAGTACGTGAAGAATGAATGGGGAATAAAGTACAAGCCACTCCTTGGTTCTGGTTCCGGGCCATATAGTGGAATTAATTCGAACCCAATGGATAATGGGATTGATAACAAGTTTAAGAAGGCATGTGTCCTACAGCATTCTTCTCATTGTAGGGATATAAAGGACATTATTCAAAGAAACTGGACCGTGTTAAAGGCAGATAGTGATATACTAAGGATTGTGGGGACAGAACCTAACTTTGTGTATAAGAATGGTTTCAACTTGAAATGTTTGTTGGAAAGGAAGGTAGATGTTAATAAAGACAGTGGGAAGGGGGGAACCAAGAAATGTGGCACTTGCCAGCAATGCCAGTATATTTATGAAGGAAAACCATTACGTTACAGAATTACAACAAAGCTAAAATTGTTTTTGCCAAAGGGAATTGTAGGACTAAGAACCTTGTGTATTTGGCTAGCTGTTCCCAGTGTTCCTGCTTTTATGTGGGAAAAACAACTAGATGTTTGACTAACAGAATTTACAACCACTATTATAGTATAAGGAAAAATGATGAGAATAATGCCCTTTGGAAGCACTTGAAAAATAGTGCTGGCTGTTCGTCATTTAAATTTGGAATATTGGAAGTGGTTAAGGACAAAGTGAGAGGGGGTGACATTAAAAAAGTGGTGAGTGACAAGGAGGTAAGGTGGCAAATAAGATTGAACGCCTCTGTATCTCCGGGAATTAATGACCACATTTCCATTAAACCCATATTGGACAATAATTGACTATTTAATCAACTAGTATAGGTAGTGGGTGGTATGGGAGAGGTACAAAACAGTTTGGGTTGGCAAAGTTATTTATTTTTTGTATTGTTTGTATTTAAAAGTGTGGATTATGTACTGATTTCAAAAGAATTTTTCTTGGAGAAAGTGTTATATATATTGTACCTGTTTAAAGTATATTTTATTTCACGATTTTAAACTTATCTATGGGGAATTAATTGATGGTTGTTAGATGGGCGTCAATAGCATTGAGTCTGCATACAGTATTGTTTAAGTACTGTTTTTAAAAAGTGTTTTATTAGTTTTAATTAATTAAGTCAGAGGTTTGTGAAAAGTGTGTCATGTGATGACTAAAAGAATATATAAGGATGTGTTTAGTCATGTGTTAACTGTTCTGATGAAGTCACTGTGTGATGAAAGCGCCAACGTTGTTTTAGTGTGAATAAAGGATTTTTAAGCACACTAGTCGTTTGCATTGAATAGTGCTGTGGAAGATCGCTTCTGATTTTCAAGGAACTGGAATAGGGTTTCTATTTATATTGGTGGACTGTTCCTGGTTATTTTATTTATATTAGTTGTGGGAGCTTAGTATGGACTCGCATTGATGAGTTGTCATCGATATTTTCCCTAGAAGGCAGACGAGATTAGGGGAATGCAGTTGGAAATGGCAATAATGAAAGGTGAGCTTACGCTTTACCGCTGGAGATGATGTCTCAACCTAACCCCAACTCGAGGGCTAAGCGGAAGTCGTGATTCGTGACTGCCAACACACGGAGGGAGCAGACACTTAGGGTTGTGAGGAGAAGGATGGCGCTTTGCTTCCATGGGAAACCAGATCGATAATTCTGCATCTAATCGCTCTCGCTACCAGAGGAAATTGGACACAACCGCGAAGATTCCTGTGGCTACTAGGGAGTGAACGGATCAGATGGGAATTCATTTTGTCCGAGCCAGGCTCTAAACGTGACGGTCCCCAAGAAAACATACACGCTTTCAGCGTATGGTAAAGATAAAGGTACTGTAAAGCCATCTTCCAATCACATACAAGGAAAAAGGCGCCACTATTATAATACTTTTCTGGAGGGACAATACTTAATTTGGGGACACAGGGGGTTGTGTTGTTAGCAGTAATAAAACGATGGTGAACATGGTGAGCAGAATTTAAAAGACACCATCTTTTCTTTTGGAAAAAAGTTGAAGGTTTTAAAGAGCCTGCAATTGGACAATAAATATCTCTCAAGAAATGCCTTGATAGTTAGTGCATTGTACTCCATGGGTTTAAGATTCTTTCAAAATCACCCATGGGAGTTATATTGATGAAAAACAGTAAAAAAGAATGTTGTAAACTGGTTTGATGGGTTTGGCTTTTCTTTTTATGAAGTTCATTATTGAATGCAAATGATCAACGATTTGCATTTTGTTGAATGAAACTGGATGAATTAAATAATACGACAGTGCATGACCTGTTATATGATGAGTGTGAGATGTATTATGAATCACAGTTTAACTGGGTTGCTGGTGTTATAGATAAACAATTTGAACGTAAAATGCAACAAGTTTAACCGGATTTGGAGCAGTACAAAAAGGGTGATGTGTATAGATGGGACAAGAGTAACAATTATAATGGATTTGATAAACTAATACACCTAAGGATAAGGGTAAATTTAGTGGTTACTCGAACAACAGACAGGTGTATAAGTCACAGTGAATCAAAACAGGCTTAAACAATTATGGATTTAATGGTTTTGCTAATCAACCTTATCATCAGGATTTTTTAGACTAAGAAATGGAAATGGAGGGGACCAAGGAGGTACAACCTAAGGAAGGGATGGCTATGTAGGGAGAAAAGGGAGAGGTTAAAAGATAGTATCCCAGTTAGTCCCTCTATGGAACCTCCTCCAGAGATTGTCAGGATTAACAAAAATCATTAGTTCATTTTGATAATTTCATATTTTATAATTACACTGATGTCAAGCTTCCAGGAAGGAGCATTTCACACTCCTGTTCTCTAAGGGGATGAAGTTTATTCCCCATGCCCCTTTAATACTGTGGACAGTATAAAGTGGATGCCAAAAAGTTTGGTGAGAAAATTAAATCTAAGTGTGAAATATGATGGGTCGCTATATGTACAAAATCGAGTTTAGAACTACATAGTACATTTACACCACCTCTTAAGCAAGCTGTTGGACACACATTTGAGAAAACTTGTAACAAATGATATCTACAAATATAGTAAAACTGAGTTACACCTGGAAAGAGGTTTAACCTAATCTAAGGAAGAACAGGTATTATTAAAGGAACTACAGGAGGACAAGAGTATAATGTGATAATGAAACCAGATAAGGGGGGGTGGGGTAGTACTTTTCCCAGCTAATGATTACAAAAACAAAATAATGGATTTGTTGCTTAAATCTGTAAATATGTGATTTCCTCTAGAAATGAGGCAGAACATCGGATATCAAAAGTGGGATTTGATGTTAGAAGATTTACTTTAGAAGAAAGAATAGACATCGATCAATATAAGTTTTTGAAAGTGGAGAATCCCATTTATTGGAACTATTGTGGGCATTCCCAAAGTCCATATGACATCCACTTCCACTCCACCCTTTAGGCCCATTATTTCGGGAGCCAGGCTAAAACTTTTCCTTTTGGGAAAGTTATAGACAAATGGCTCAAGCCATCATTGAGGAAAATACCACATTTAGTATGTGACTCCTGGGACTTTCTTGGTAGGCTTGAACCTTCGATTAGCTGGCAAGGGTGAAATGGTTAGTGACCATTGATGTCATTGACTTATTTTCTAACATACCAAAAGAGGAAGGGTCTCATGAGATTTCATGGAGAGCATCTCATAGCATGGGACTGATAGCAGGGGGATAGAAGCATCCTGTTATTGGAATTTATGGAGACAGTTTTAGCCCATAATTACATCTACTATGAGGGGGAATACCATCAACAAACTAAGGGAGTGGCAATGGGGGCTGCTTGTGCCCCCATATACGCTAATCTTGTAGTGTATGATTGGGAAAAGGAATATATCTTTAAGTCCGAATTGTTACAAGTTTGTCACCTGCTACCTACGATTTTTGGATGATATTTTGTACTTTGAAGGGTAGCAGTGAGGAGTTGGAACTATTTTGTGGTTATCTTAACACTTGTAGTGAAAACTTCAAATTTACCTTTTAACAAAATAGACTCAAATTAATCCCATACTTGGATGTGGAGGATTAATAATCAAGAATGGAGAATTTAAGTCAAACATATATAGGAAAAACACTTTTAGTAATTCCTATTTGCATTTCTCTCAAGTAATCACCTCCTGGGCCCAAAAAAGAAATAATATCATTAAAGGGCAATGTATTCGGGTAGCACGGATGACCCTCAAATGGGAATGACTCTGGGAGGATGAATTAAAGAAGGTAAAATTTTTTTTCTTGAGAGGGTATCCTCAATGATATGATAAAATGATGTTAGTGGAGTACGTGAAGAATGAATGGGGAATAAAGTACAAGCCTACTCCTTTTGGTCTCTGGTTCCGGCATATAGTGGAATTAATTCGAACTCCAATGGATAATGGATTTGATAAATAAGTTTAAGAAGGCATGTGTCCTACAGCATTCTTTTCTCTCATTGTAGGGATATAAAGGACATTATTCAAAGAAACTGGACCGTGGTTAAAGGCAGATAGTGATATACTAAGGATTGTGGGGACAGAACCTAACCCTTTTGTGGTATAAGAATGGTTTCAACTTGAAATGTGTTTGTTGGAAAGGAAGGTAGATGTTAATAAAGACAGTGGGAAGGTGGGGAAATCCCCAGAAATGTGTGGCACTCCACCAGCAATGCCAGTATATTTATGAAGGAAAACCATTACAAGCTACAGAATTACAAACAAAGCTAAACATTGTTTTACAAAGGGAATTGTAGTGGACTAAGAACCTTTGTGTATTTGGCTAGCTGTTCCCAGTGTTCCTGCTTTTATGCGTGGGAAAAACAACAACTAGATGTTTAATGCATTTAACAGAATTCCACTTAATTCACTATTATAGTATAAGGAAAAATGATGAGAATAATGCCCCTTTGGAAGCACTTGAAAAATAGTGCTGGCTGTCTCGTCATTTAAATTTGGAATATTGGAAGTGGTTAAGGACAAAGTGAGAGGTGACATTAAAAAGTGGTGAGTGACAAGGAGGTAAGGTGGCAAATAAGATTGAACTTCTGGTATCTCCGAATTAATGACCACATTTCCATTAAAACCCATATTGGACAATAATTGACTATTTAACGCAACTAGTATAGGGTAATGGGTGGTATGTGGAGAGGTACAAAACAGTTTGAGTTGGCAAAGTTATTTATTTTTGTATTGTTTGTATTTAAAAGTGTGGATTATGTACTGATTTCAAAAAGAATTTTTCTTGGAGAAAAGTGTTATATGTATTTCTTTGTACCTGTTTAAAGTATATATTTTATTTCTACGATTTTAAATTTATCTTATGGGGAATTAATTGATGGTTGTTAGATGGGCGGCCAATAGCATTGAGTCTGCATACAGTATTGTTTAAGTACTGTTTTTAAAAGTGCTCTTTATTAGTTTTAATTAATTAAGTCAGGAGGTTTGTGAAAAGTGGTGGTCATGTGGATGACTAAAAGAATATATAAGGATGTGTTTATATCAAGTGTGCTAACTGTTCTGATGAAGTCACTGTGTGATGAAAGCTAGCCAACGCTAATTTTTAGTGTGAATAAAGCGATTTTTTAAGCACACTAGTCGTTTGGCATTGAATAGTGCTGCAGGAAGACGCCTGATTTTCTTTAAGGAACTGGAGTAGGGTTTTATTTATATTGTGGACTGTTCCTGGTTATTTTATTTATTTCAGGAGGTTCTTACTTAGACCAGCAACTTCGGTGTCTTAGTCAATGGGCCTCAGACTGAATGTAAAGAAATGCATCATCATTCCTCTGCAGTAAAAAACATTGCCTCCTTCCCCACACCATCATCAAATTAACCCCCAGTACCCTAAGTGTACCTATGAAGTGCTAAGTAGATCCTTGAGATCAAAAGTAAAATGAAAACCTAACATAAGTTAAAAGTAAAAAGATTTAATGCATCATCTAACACACGACTTTAAATACAATTTTAGTAGCCAATTAAAGAAATAATGCAATGTAAAGTAGTGCTGTTTATTATGCCATTAACTTCCTTCGACAAAGGAGCCATCATTTCCATTCTCTTTAAATAATAACCAGCGGTTCGCTAGCATTAATAGCACTAATCAATTTTGTTTAAAAACAAGTAGAGCCCCTCAAGACAGTTTATTGCTAGTAAATAAAAAACTTTTCCTATTTTAAACAGTAATTTCATTTTGTGTTCCGATGAATTAACTAAACAACAGACATATCATTAATACTTGAAGCATACATATCTTTAAAAAAAAAAAAAATGAACTTATTAAAATATGTCTATAAATACATTTTACTACATGTCTGTAAATAGAATTATATATACATATAAAAATAAACTAACCTTTATAATAAATACTGTCAATAACAGTCATGACACACACCAGTAAAAAATAAGCAAAGTTAAACATGCCTAATAATATTTTAGCAGTAGTTGTACTGTCTAGGACAATAACCTTAAGATACTTTCCAACAGAGTACACTATTTAATCTCTGGTTATCACGTGCATTCAATTTAATCTGCCATTTTAATTCCATTTTTTCTAATAAAAGCTTGCCATGAAAAAAAAGAGAAAGAATGGAATTAAAATGGCAGATTAAATTGAATGGCCACAGTGTTGGCCCAGGATTAAATGGTATAATTTCTGTTGGCAGCATCTTTTGCTAAGGTTATTGTCCCTAGTGACAGATAACACCGTTAATATTATTAGGCATGTTTGACTGCTTATTTTTACTGGTGTGTGTCATGACTATTTATTAAGGTATTTATTATAAGGTTAGCTTTATTTTTATATTTATATATAATTCTAGTTACAGGGTTTTTTTTTGGCCCAACCCCCAGGCCTTTCCTACATGCTCAGCCTGCCTCTACATGTGCGCACACCAGTGCAAACAGTGTTAAACATCTCCCAACCCGGCTCCCACATGCTCAGTCTGCCTTGCACTGCCGCGTGCACACTGCCCTACTTCGCTTCATGGTGCGCTTAATGCACATGCTGCGCCCAGCAAGAAACTTTTAGAGTGTAATAACAGTGCACACCTTCCATTTCTTGACTTTCCCAGACTTATCTTGTGGCACTCCTCTTTCCATGATCTGTGTCTGTCATCTGTCATGTTACACTGACCTCCAATGAACTGTATTTCTTTCTACCATTCCCCCCTGTGATGTCACCTATCTCCTACTCTATTCCTCCCCCTTATGTATCTCTTACACTACTCAGACTGTGCTCATTTGCTATGTGACTGTGAGATTCAGTATCCTAACCCTCATTTACATGAGATTGCCTACTAATGCTTAGTTACATTTCTTACACTCAGCTTCCCCCCTTAGCAACCACTACACGGTGGCCATGTTGTTTTTGGTCTGCTGGTCCCTGCATTGTCATTCCATGTATTGTATAAAACCCACATTTGTGGGTTTATAACCTTCATTTTTATGTTTTATACAGCGCAGAGTTTATTTGCACGGGCTGCACTGGGTTTAAACATCGGGCGCCAAAAAAAATTATATTTTGTTATTTTTGCATCAGGTTACCTTGCCAATGGCCACATATTTGGCCATTGGCATGCTGCGTATACTGACATATATGCACCCTTTATTTGGAGCTGACATGGCTCCGTTGTGGAATTGCAGAAACGCACTCAGTTGTCAAATGAGTACATTTCTGTAGCTAAACGTCTCTTACACGGGCTGGTTTTTGCTTCATGGATCACTAATATACCTCATTTGCATACCTTCGGCTGCAAGTGAGGTATTTAGCATGTCCATCGCTTCAGTCAGTGTAAGAGACGTTTTAGCTGGTCTCTTACACGGAGTTTAGGGCTGTTCCTGGATCGCGAGGCTTGCATGGAGTGTTACACGTCTGTTACACTCCGTGCAAGCCTTCGTGAATCCTGCCCGACACTAGTGCTTCAGAGGGCGTGCCTACAAAAAAGGTTTTAAAGTAAAAACACCATTGAGACCTGGAGGTCTCTCTGCATTAAGAAGCAGTATCCATTTCTGTTCTGTTGCTTCTGTACGATTGGGTAGATCACTGCCACTCAGATCTGAATCTAAAACCTGAAGTACATAAAATTTAAAAACATGTGTTAACCCATTTTCTAAAGTATGTAATGCCAAAGCATTGCTTTCTTTTTTATTCCTAATATTCCTTTGGTGCTCTAAAACCCTTTCTTTAAGGGATCTATTGGTCTTGCCTATGTAACAAACATGGCATAACTGACAGGAGGCAAAATACATAATGTTAGCTGTTTACAATCAACATAAAACTAACATTAATGGTAAAACCTATGTCAGGATGTGTGTATGTTTGGAGGGTACAAATATATTTACAAGCTGAACAATTCCTACAGGGAAAGGTACCAGTACTAGTAGACTCAATCCTATTTTTAACAGAGGAAGATCTATAACATAGATACTTCTTCAAGGACTTATTATTCTTGAAAGAAAAATGAGGTGTCTCACCAATCTTCCCTCTGAGTTCTGGTACACAATTCAAAGTTTCCAATTATTCTTGATAATATCACAAAATTACTGCTGTCACTAGAATATTGTAGTGAAACCCTAAAAATATCTCTGTCAACCACTGGCAATACATATGGGTCATTATTGGACTGACCAGCCTCAAAGTGAGGTTTACACCTATCTTCCCTCTGTGTCCAGGCTTCTGAGATGCATGCATCTATCTCAGGACCAGTATAGCCCGTCTCAAGAAATTCCTGTTTCAATAGTTCCAGGGCTATATGTGCAATTTGATCATCATTGTGTAAGCATAACAATCTATACACTTGGCCCTTCAAAACATAATGGGGGACATGCCTAGGGTGCATGTTTATTTTATGTAGAAGAACATTTTTCCGTGTGGGTTTCCTGTAAATACTAGCAGTAAGGTTAACTAGATCAGACCTGTTCAGTTGTATATCCAAAAAATCTGTCTTGTCAGCAGAATATTTATGTGTGAATCTAAGAAAACTAGTAATTTGATGTAAAAATTCAATAAAGCTTTCAAGTTGTTCCACAGTCCCTTGTCATAACAAACAAAATCATCCATAAAACTAACATACCAATGTATACAATCAAAATAAATGTTCTCACATGTTAATAAATAAGTATTTTCCCATTGGACAGGTGCTAGGTTGGTGTAGCTATTTGCATAAGCAGTGCCCATAGCCATAACCTTTTGCAGAAAAAATTCACGTTAAAAATGCAGTCATTATTTTCCAACACAATATCAAGTACAGAGCAAATAAGTGTGACCAAGTCTCCTGTAAAGCAATTATTCTCAACCAGGAATGCCTAATGCTATCTATTCCCCAGTCATTGGGGATTCTAGAAAATAAAGACTCAATATCTAATGTAACAAAATATAATCCCTACCAATGTCCAGCACTTTTAACATAAAGTCTTTCCAAAAAGGTTTTACTGTCCTTCAAAACACTGTCACATTGTTCCAATAGGGATGCAAAGTAAGTATTCTGTATAAAAATCGACAAAGGTTCCATACACCACCCTCTACCCAAAACTATGGGACGCATGGGTGGTAAAACCAAATTCTTGTGGATTTTCGGTAGACCATATATAGTAGGAACAAGGGTTTGCTCAACATTAAAATACTTAAAAAGATTCTCATCTATGAGACCAGTCATAAGTAAATCAAAAATTAAAACATTAACTTTTACCATTATACCATTTACAGTCAGCTTAGAGACATTATGATAAGTATTAGCATCATATAACAACAATCTCATTTGTTGAGTGTACAAGTCCCAGTCTAAAATTACAATGCCACCCCCCTTATCTACAGGTCTAACTTCAATAGAATGTAAATTTTTTAGTTTATTTAGTGCTACATAGTCTTCTTGAGTCATATTACAGAATGCCGGTTTGGTCCCTGCAAGAAAACTTTATCTAAATTGGTCTTCACATGTACTAATAAAAGTCTGTATCACTGGATGTGGTAAAGGCACAAATGTGCTAGGTTTCCTGTATATATTAGACATACCTGTGTTATTTGAATTAAAGGTAGATTTTAAAGTCAAAGATCTACCTGACATTCTCAGATCCTTCAGCAACTCAGCTTGGTCATTTTACAACAGATGTGATTGCCGATAAGTTAGATCGGCTATATGACAATATCATGGCTTAGCATGTCTGATGAAGCTGTGTGATAACTGTGAAAGCGCTTACTTTTTTTTATCTTGTTCTCTTGTGTATTAAAAATTGGTTTAGTTTAAGCCTTTCAGGCCTGGTACTTTTTATTTACTTTCATTTACTTGTTTTTATTGTACGGTTCCGAGTCATGTTGTTTATTTTTACTTTATTTATATGGCAAATTATCTTCAGACTGTATTCAGTGTACATAAATATAAGATAATGACCTTTAGTTAGGCAAGAAGAGACAACATAATTAAACTAAATAATGACTTTGTAATAATAATAATAATAATAATAATAATAATAATAATAATAATAATAATATTATTATGGCTGGTATTTATGGAAATCTCATTAGCTATAATGACTAAGATTTTAAGACTAATACAGCTATTATTCTGAATACTGAATAACAAGGCCCTCAAAGCTTACAGAATTTTTCAAACCTATAATATAAACCATAGTGGAATACAGCTCATCATTTTGTGTAGCTCTGCAGGTGGCTGAGGTGAAATTCATTGGGCATCAGAACGAATGAAAAATGCTGAAGAGCACAACATCAGTCACTGCAGGAAATCATTGCTGGTGTGTTTTACAAGTTTGGACTGGCAATAATTCATTTTTTTGGGAGATTTCTCACTCCTTTGAGTTTGTGTGACTTTGTTGTTGGGGGCATGTAGCAGGGCTTGCCCCTCTTCAAAATTGCTTAAAGTTAATGTTTTTACTTTTGCATGTTTCAGACATTTTTTTTTTCAGTATTTCAGCTTCTACGTGTAGTTGCAGTAAATATTTCATAGTAGAATTGTTTTGTGTATACTCTATGACATAAATACATATAGATGAGTTAGTGTACAGAAAATTCATCAAGTAGATAACAGCAGTTACATGATTTGAGTATCAGTCACCTTCAAATTGGCACTAACATCAAAATGCACAAAGGGTGAAGTCAGACTATACCTTCCTAGGGGAAGGTATAAATGCATTCCAAGTCCCACCCTCACCAAAGCTTATACTAAAGCCCTGTACAATCACTTGTATAAGTGTATAGACTTGGCTGTTCCAGAGAGAACAAAAACCAGAGCCCCAAGTTGAAACAAGCCACCCTGGTGTACATCCAGCATCAACAGACCTTACAACAAATGCAAAAAACTGCTGTCTAAGAAAATTAAGGCGAAGCCCCAACAATGGAAAAATACCCTTGTCAGCCTCAACAGGGAAATCAGACAACATGTCAAATCCTCTAAGGGTAACTTTGAGAAAAACTTAGCAATCACAGCCAAAATAATCATAAGGCCTTTTAAAGCTATGTATGTAGCTTAAAAGGTAGAACCCAATCATGTGCTGAACTAGTGACTAACGGTATCACACACACTGATCACGAGAGATAGCAAACCTGCTAGCGGACAGATTTGGTGAAAATTTCACTTCCTTATCACTTCCAAACTTATCACAAACCTTGCCCCCAAATTCTGCAGTAACCCAACATATCTAAAAAGCAAGGCATTAAAGGCATGTCCAAGCCAAAAAAACACAGCTTCTATGGACTAACATCACCATTAAGTACCCTATTCAATCACAGCCTAACCACTGGCTTTGTTTCTGTGGAATGGAGAACAGCAACAGTCATTCCCCTCCACAAAGGAAGCTTAGCAACAGACTCAGGAAATTACAGACCTATAAGTCTGACCAGCCTCATCTGTAAAGCCATGGTATGTATCATCATGGACTTCGAAATTAAGACATAGGTGACCTCCAAACCCTGGATCTGACTCAATTCTGATTTGTAAATAGTAGATCCTGACTATTAAATCTGGTGGATTTCTTCAAAAAGTCTTTCCAAAGTCTTTCCTAAAAGGTTTTACTGTCCTTCAAAACACTGTCACATTGTTCCAATAGGGGATGCAAAGTATTCTGTATAAAAATCGACAAAGGTTCCATACACCACCCTCTACCCAAAACTATGGGACGCATGGGTAGTAAAACCAAATTCTTGTGGATTTTCGGTAGACCATATATAGTAGGAACAAGGGTTTGCTCAACATTAAAATACTTAAAAAGATTCTCATCTATGAGACCAGTCATAAGTAAATCAAAAATTAAAAAATAAACTTTTACCATTATACCATTTACAATCAGCTTAGAGACATTATGATAAGTATTAGCATCATATAACAACAATCTCATTTGTTGAGTGTACAAGTCCCTATCTAAAATTACAATGCCAGCCCCCTTATCTACAGGTCTAACTTCAATAGAATGTAATTTTTTTTAGTTAATTTAGTGCTACATAGTCTTCTTGAGTCATATTACAGAATGCCAGTTTGGTCCCTGCAAGAAAACATTGTCTAAATTGGTCTTCGCATGTACTAATAAAAGTCTGTATCACTGGATGTGGTAAAAGCACAAATGTGCTAGGTTTCCTGTATATATTAGACATACCTGTGTTGTTTGAATTAAAGGTAGATTTTAAAGTCAAAGATCTACCTGACATTCTCAGATCCTTCAGCAACTCAGCTTGGTCATTTTACAACAGATGTGATTGCCGATAAATTAGATCGGCTATATGACAATATCATGGCATAGCATGTCTGATGAAGGGGTGTCATAACCGTGAAAGCGCTTACTTTTTTTTATCTTGTTCTCTTGTGTATTAAAAGTTGGTTTAGTATAAGCCTTGCAGGCCTGCTACTTTTTATTTACTTTCATTTATTTGTTTTTATTGTGCAGTTCCAAGTCGTGTTGTTTATTTTTACTTTATTTATATGGCAAATTATCTTCACACTATATTCAGTGTATATAAATATAAGGTAACGACCTTTAGTTAGGCAAGAAGAGACAACATAATTAAACTAAATAATGACTTTGTAATAATAATAATAATAATAATAATAATAATAATAATATTATTATTATGGCTGGTATTTAGGGAAATCTCATTAGCTATAATGACTAAGGTTTTAAGACTAATACAGCTATTATTCTGAATACTGAATAACAAGGCCCTCAAAGCTTACAGAATTTTTCAAACCTATAATATAAACCATAGTGGAATACAACTCATCATTTTGTGTAGCTCTGCAGGTGGCTGAGGTGAAATTCATTGGGCATCAGTACGAATGAAAAATGCTGAAGAGCACAACATCAGTCACTGCTTTCTATAGGAAATCATTGCTGGTGTGTTTTACAAGTTTAGACTGGCAATAATTCATTTTTTGGGAGATTTCTCACTCCTTTGAGTTTGTGTGACTTTGTTGTTGGGGGCATGTAGCAGGGCTTGCCCCTCTTCAAAATTGCTTAAAGTTAATGTTTTACTTTTGCATGTTTCAGACATTTTTTTCAGTATTTCAGCTTCTACGTGTAGTTGCAGTAAATATTTCATAGCAGAATTGTTTTGTGTATACTCTATGACATAAATACATATATATGAGTTAGTGTACAGAAAATTCATCAAGTAGATAACAGCAGTTACATGATTTGAGTATCAGTCACCTTCAAATTGGCACTAACATCAAAACTCACAAAGGGTGAAGTCAGTCTATACCTTCCTAGGGGAAGGTATAAATGTTCCCAAGTCCCACCCTCACCAAAGCTTATACTAAAGCCCTGTACAATCACTTGTATAAGTGTATAGACTTGGCTGTTCCAGAGAGAACAAAAACCAGAGCCCCAAGTAAAAACAAGCCACCCTGGTGTACATCCAGCATCAACAGACCTTACAACAAATGCAAAAAGCTGCTGTCTAAGAAAATTAAGGCGAAGCCCCAACAATGGAAAAATACCCTTGTCAGCCTCAACAGGGAAATCAGACAACATGTCAAATCCTCTAAGGGTAACTTTGAGAAAAACTTAGCAATCACAGCCAAAAATAATCATAAGGCATTTTAAAGCTATGTATGTAGCTTAAAAGGTAGAACCCAATCATGTGCTGAACTAGTGACTAACGGTATCACACACACTGATCACGCAGAGATAGCAAACCTGCTAGCGGACAGATTTGGTGAAAATTTCACTTCCTTATCGCCTAAACTTATCACAAACCTTGCCCCCAAATTCTGCAGTAACCCAACATATCTAAAGAGCAGGGCATTAAAGGCGTGTCCAAGCCAAAAAAACACAGCTTCTATGGGACCAGATGGCAGCCCAGGCTGTCTTCTAAACAAACTAAAACATGGACTAACATCACCATTAAGTACCCTATTCAATCACAGCCTAACCACTGGCTTTGTTTCTGTGGAATGGAGAACAGCAACAGTCATTCCCCTCCACAAAGGAAGCTTAGCAACAGACTCAGGAAATTACAGACCTATAAGTCTGACCAGCCTCATCTGTAAAGCCATGGTATGTATCATCATGGACTTCGAAATTAAGACATAGGTGACCTCCAAACCCTGGATCTGACTCAATTCTGATTTGTAAATAGTAGATCCTGACTATTAAATCTGGTGGATTTCTTCAAAAAGTCTTTCCAAAGTCTTTCCTAAAAGGTTTTACTGTCCTTCAAAACACTGTCACATTGTTCCAATAGGGGATGCAAAGTATTCTGTATAAAAATCGACAAAGGTTCCATACACCACCCTCTACCCAAAACTATGGGACGCATGGGTGGTAAAACCAAATTCTTGTGGATTTTCGGTAGACCATATATAGTAGGAACAAGGGTTTGCTCAACATTAAAATACTTAAAAAGATTCTCATCTATGAGACCAGTCATAAGTAAATCAAAAATTAAAACATTAACTTTTACCATTATACCATTTACAGTCAGCTTAGAGACATTATGATAAGTATTAGCATCATATAACAACAATCTCATTTGTTGAGTGTACAAGTCCCTATCTAAAATTACAATGCCAGCCCCCTTATCTACAGGTCTAACTTCAATAGAATGTAATTTTTTTAGTTAATTTAGTGCTACATAGTCTTCTTGAGTCATATTACAGAATGCCAGTTTGGTCCCTGCAAGAAAACATTGTCTAAATTGGTCTTCGCATGTACTAATAAAAGTCTGTATCACTGGATGTGGTAAAAGCACAAATGTGCTAGATTTTCCTGTATATATTAGACATACCTGTGTATTTGAATTAAAGGTAGATTTTAAAGTCAAAGATCTACCTGACATTCTCAGATCCTTCAGCAACTCAGCTTGGTCATTTTACAACAGATGTGATTGCCGATAAATTAGATCGGCTATATGACAATATCATGGCATAGCATGTCTGATGAAGGGGTGTCATAACCGTGAAAGCGCTTACTTTTTTTTATCTTGTTCTCTTGTGTATTAAAAGTTGGTTTAGTATAAGCCTTGCAGGCCTGCTACTTTTTATTTACTTTCATTTATTTGTTTTTATTGTGCAGTTCCAAGTCCTGTTGTTTATTTTTACTTTATTTATATGGCAAATTATCTTCACACTATATTCAGTGTACATAAATATAAGGTAACGACCTTTAGTTAGACAAGAAGAGACAACATAATTAAACTAAATAATAACTTTGTAATAATAATAATAATAATAATAATAATAATAATAATAATAATAATAATAATAATAATAATAATATTATTATGGCTGGTATTTATGGAAATCTCATTAGCTATAATGACTAAGGTTTTAAGACTAATACAGCTATTATTCTGAATACTGAATAACAAGGCCCTCAAAGCTTACAGAATTTTTCAAACCTATAATATAAACCATAGTGGAATACAACTCATCATTTTGTGTAGCTCTGCAGGTGGCTGAGGTGAAATTCATTGGGCATCAGAACGAATGAAAAATGCTGAAGAGCACAACATCAGTCACTGCAGGAAATCATTGCTGGTGTGTTTTACAAGTTTGGACTGGCAATAATTCATTTTTTGGGAGATTTCTCACTCCTTTGAGTTTGTGTGACTTTGTTGTTGGGGGCATGTAGCAGGGCTTGCCCCTCTTCAAAATTGCTTAAAGTTAATGTTTTTACTTTTGCATGTTTCAGACATTTTTTTCAGTATTTCAGCTTCTACGTGTAGTTGCAGTAAATATTTCATAGTAGAATTGTTTTGTTTATACTCTATGACATAAATACATATAGATGTGTTAGTGTACAGAAAATTCATCAAGTAGATAACAGCAGTTACATGATTTGAGTATCAGTCACCTTCAAATTGGCACTAACATCAAAACTCACAAAGGGTGAAGTCAGTCTATACCTTCCTAGGGGAAGGTATAAATGTTTCCAAGTCCCACCCTCACCAAAGCTTATACTAAAGCCCTGTACAATCACTTGTATAAGTGTATAGACTTGGCTGTTCCAGAGAGAACAAAAAACAGAGCCCCAAGTAAAAACAAGCCACCCTGGTGTACATCCAGCATCAACAGACCTTACAATAAATGCAAAAAGCTGCTGTCTAAGAAAACTAAGGCGAAGCCCCAACAATGGAAAAATACCCTTGTCAGCCTCAACAGGAAAATAAGACAACATGTCAAATCCTCTAAGGGTAACTTTGAGAAAAACTTAGCAATCACAACCAAAAATAATCATAAGGCATTTTACAGCTATGTATGTAGCTTAAAACGTAGAACCCAATCATGTGCTGAACTAGTGAATTACTGTGTCACACACACTGATCATGCAGAGATAGCAAACCTGCTAGCAGACAGATTTGGTGATGATTTCACTTCCTTATCGCTTCCAAACTTATCACAAACCTTGCCCCCAAATTCTGCAGTAACCCAACATATCTAAAGAGCAGGGCATTAAAGGCTTGTCCAAAACAAAAAATCACAGCTTCTATGGGACCAGATGGCAGCCCAGGCTGTCTTCTAAACAAACTAAAACATGGACTAGCATCACCATTAAGTACCCTATTCAATCACAGCCTAACCACTGGCTTTGTTTCTGTGGAATGGAGAACAGCAACAGTCATTCCCCTCCACAAAGGAAGCTTAGCAACAGACCAAGGAAATTACAGACATATAATTCTTACCAGCCTCATCTGTAAAGCCATGGAATGTATCATCATGGACTTCGAAATTAAGACATAGGTGACCTCCAAACCCTGGATCTGACCCAATTCTGCTTTGTAAATGGTAGATACTGACTGTTAAATCTGGTGGATGTCTTCAAAAATGTGATCAGGTCCATTGACAAGGGAAAATCTGTACACATAGCATACCTTGACTTGGCAAAGGCCTTTGACACAATCCCACACTCAGGCATTACTGATAAACTTAGCAAATTCAATGTAAATCCCTTTTTTATAAGATGGGTTACCAAATGGCTCACAAACTGGTCACACACCATCAAAGTGGGTGACTCCACATCAACCAGCAGACCTGTCACCAGCGTGTTGCCACAAGGGTCAGTGCTGGTCCCCTTATTGTTTGGTATATACTTCTCAAAAGTTGAGGCCAAAACTTAGGGTCTGTGGCTGGTCAAGTATGCAGACAACTGCAAACTGGGTGCAATTATTGAATCCCCAAATTATGTCAGTATATTTCAGGAGGTTCCACAGCACTATTCAATGCAAACGACTAGTGTGCTTAAAAAAATCCTTTATTCACACTAAAACAACGTTGAGCGCTTTCATCACACAGTGACTTCATCAGAACAGTTAACACATGACTAAACACATCCTTATATATTCTTTTAGTCATCACATGACACACTTTTCACAAACCTCCTGACTTAATTAATTAAAACTAATAAAACACTTTTAAAAAACAGTACTTAAACAATACTGTATGCAGACTCAATGCTATTGACGCCCATCTAACAACCATCAATTAATTCCCCCATAGATAAGTTTAAAATACGTGAAATAAAATATACTTTAAACAGGTACAATACATATAACACTTTCTCCAAGAAAAATTCTTTTGAAATCAGTACATAATCCACACTTTTAAATACAAACAATACAAAAAATAAATAACTTTGCCAACTCAAACTGTTTTGTACCTCTCCCATACCACCCATTACCTATACTAGTTGATTAAATAGTCAATTATTGTCCAATATGGGTTTAATGGAAATGTGGTCATTAATTCCCGGAGATACAGAGGCGTTCAATCTTATTTGCCACCTTACCTCCTTGTCACTCACCACTTTTTTAATGTCACCCCCTCTCACTTTGTCCTTAACCACTTCCAATATTCCAAATTTAAATGACGAACAGCCCGCACTATTTTTCAAGTGCTTCCAAAGGGCATTATTCTCATCATTTTTCCTTATACTATAATAGTGGTCGTAAATTCTGTTGCGTAAACATCTAGTTGTTTTTCCCACATAAAAGCAGGAACACTGGGAACAGCTAGCCAAATACACAAGGTTCTTAGTCCTACAATTCCCTTTGGCAAAAACAATTTTAGCTTTGTTGTAATTCTGTAACGTAATGGTTTTTCCTTCATAAATATACTGGCATTGCTGGCAAGTGCCACATTTCTTGGTTCCCCCCTTCCCACTGTCTTTATTAACATCTACCTTCCTTTCCAACAAACATTTCAAGTTGAAACCATTATTTCGGGGAGCCAGGCTAAAACTTTTCCTTTTGGGAAAGTTATAGACAAATGGCTCAAGCCATCATTGAGGAAAATACCACATTTAGTATGTGACTCCTGGGACTTTCTTGGTAGGCTTGAACCCGGATTAGCTAAAGGGGTGAAATGGTTAGTGACCATTGATGCCATTGACTTATTTTCTAACATACCAAAAGAGGAAGATCTGCGTAGATTTCATGAGAGCATTCATAGCATGGGACTGATAGCAGGGGATAGAAGCATCCTGTTATTGGAATTTATGGAGACAGTTTTAGCCCATAATTACATCTACTATGAGGGGGAATACCATCAACAAACTAAGGGAGTGGCAATGGGGGCCGCTTGTGCCCCCATATACGCTAATCTTGTAGTGTATGATTGGGAAAAGGAATATATCTTTAAGTCCGAATGGTACAAGTTTGTCACCTGCTACCTACGATTTTTGGATGATATTTTTGTACTTTGGAAGGGTAGCAGTGAGGAGTTGGAACTATTTTGTGGTTATCTTAACACTTGTAGTGAAAACTTCAAATTTACCTTTAACAAAACAGGACTACCATCCCATACTTGGATGTGAGGATTACAATCGAGAATGGAGAATTTAAGTCAAACATATATAGGAAAAACACTTTTAGTAATTCCTATTTGCATTTCTCAAGTAATCACCCCTGGGCCCAAAAAAGAAATATCATTAAAGGGCAATGTATTCGGGTAGCACAGATGACCTCAAATGGGAATGACCTGGAGGATGAATTAAAGAAGGTAAAAAATGTTTTTCTTGAGAGAGGGTATCCTAACGATATGATAAATGATGTTAGTGAGTACGTGAAGAATGAATGGGGAATAAAGTACAAGCCACTCCTTGGTTCTGGTTCCGGGCCATATAGTGGAATTAATTCGAACCCAATGGATAATGGGATTGATAACAAGTTTAAGAAGGCATGTGTCCTACAGCATTCTTCTCATTGTAGGGATATAAAGGACATTATTCAAAGAAACTGGACCGTGTTAAAGGCAGATAGTGATATACTAAGGATTGTGGGGACAGAACCTAACTTTGTGTATAAGAATGGTTTCAACTTGAAATGTTTGTTGGAAAGGAAGGTAGATGTTAATAAAGACAGTGGGAAGGGGGGAACCAAGAAATGTGGCACTTGCCAGCAATGCCAGTATATTTATGAAGGAAAAACCATTACGTTACAGAATTACAACAAAGCTAAAATTGTTTTTGCCAAAGGGAATTGTAGGACTAAGAACCTTGTGTATTTGGCTAGCTGTTCCCAGTGTTCCTGCTTTTATGTGGGAAAAACAACTAGATGTTTACTAACAGAATTTACGACCACTATTATAGTATAAGGAAAAATGATGAGAATAATGCCCTTTGGAAGCACTTGAAAAATAGTGCGGGCTGTTCGTCATTTAAATTTGGAATATTGGAAGTGGTTAAGGACAAAGTGAGAGGGGGTGACATTAAAAAAGTGGTGAGTGACAAGGAGGTAAGGTGGCAAATAAGATTGAACGCCTCTGTATCTCCGGGAATTAATGACCACATTTCCATTAAACCCATATTGGACAATAATTGACTATTTAATCAACTAGTATAGGTAATGGGTGGTATGGGAGAGGTACAAAACAGTTTGAGTTGGCAAAGTTATTTATTTTTTGTATTGTTTGTATTTAAAAGTGTGGATTATGTACTGATTTCAAAAGAATTTTTCTTGGAGAAAGTGTTATATGTATTGTACCTGTTTAAAGTATATTTTATTTCACGTATTTTAAACTTATCTATGGGGGAATTAATTGATGGTTGTTAGATGGGCGTCAATAGCATTGAGTCTGCATACAGTATTGTTTAAGTACTGTTTTTTAAAAGTGTTTTATTAGTTTTAATTAATTAAGTCAGGAGGTTTGTGAAAAGTGTGTCATGTGATGACTAAAAGAATATATAAGGATGTGTTTAGTCATGTGTTAACTGTTCTGATGAAGTCACTGTGTGATGAAAGCGCTCAACGTTGTTTTAGTGTGAATAAAGGATTTTTTTAAGCACACTAGTCGTTTGCATTGAATAGTGCTGTGGAAGACGCCCTGATTTTCAAGGAACTGGAATAGGGTTTTATTTATATTGTGGACTGTTCCTGGTTATTTTATTTATACAGTTGTGGAGCGAGTATGGACTCGCTTGATGAGTTGTCATCGATATTTTCCCCTAGGCGAGACGAGATTAGGGGAATGCAGTTGGAAATGGCAATAATGAAAGGTGAGCTTACGCGACTGCTGGAGATGATGTCTCAACCTAACCCCAACTCGAGGGCTGCGGAAGCCGTATCTGTGACGTCAACACACGGAGGGAGCAGACACGAGGGTTGTGAGGAGAAGGATGGCGTTTGCTTCATGGGAAACGAGACGGATAATTCTGCATCTAATCGTTCGCGCTCAGAGGAAATTGGACACAACCGCATTCCTGTGGCTACTAGGAGGAACGGATCAGATGGGGAATTCATTTTGTCCGGAGCCAGGCCTAAACGTACGGTCCCCAAGAAAACATACGCGTTTTCAGCGTATGGTAAAGATAAAGGTACTGTAAAGCAGCCATCTTCCAATCACATACAAGGGGAAAGGCGCTTTAATTATAATACTTTTCTGGAGGGACAATACGAATTTGGGGACACAGGGGGTTGTGTTGTTAGCAGTAATAAAAACGATGGTGAACATGGTGAGCAGAATTTAAAAGACACCATCTTTCTTTTTGGAAAAAAGTTGAAGGTTTTAAAGAGCCTGCAATTGGACAATAAATATCTCAAGAAATGCCTTGATAAAGGTATTGTACCCATGGGTTTAAGATTCTTCAAAATACCCATGGGAGTTATATTGGATGAAAACAGTAAAAAAGAATGTTGTAAACTGTTTGATGGGTTTGGCTTTTCTTTTATGAAGTTCATTATTGAATGCAATGATCAACGTATTTGCATTTTGTTGAATGAACTGGATGAATTAAATAATACGATTGTGCATGACCTGTTATATGATGAGTGTGAGATGTATTATGAATCACAGTTTAACTGGGTTGCTGGTGTTATAGATAAACAATTTGAACGTAAATGCAACAAGTTTAACCGGGATTTGGAGCAGTACAAAAAGGGTGATGTGTATAGATGGGACAAGAGTAACAATTATAATGGATTTGATAAACGTAATACACCTAAGGATAAGGGTAAATTTAGTGGTTACTCGAACAACAGACAGGTGTATAAGTCACAAAATCAAAACAGGCGAAACAATTATGGATTTAATGGTTTTGCTAATCAACCTTATCATCAGGATTTTTTAGACGAAGAAATGGAAATGGAGGGGGACTGAAGGAGGTACAACCAAGGAAGGGATGGCTATGTAGGGAGAAAAGGGAGAGGTTAAAGATAGTATCCCAGTTAGTCCCCATGGAACCTCCTCCAGAGATTGTCAGGATTAACGAAATCATTAGTTCATTTGATAATTTCCATATTTATAATTACACTGATGTCAAGCTCAGGAAGGAGCATTTTACACTGTTCTCTAAGGGGATGAAGTTTATTCCCCATGCCCCCTTTAATACTGTGGACAGTATAGTGGATGCCAAAAAGTTTGTGAGAAAATTAAATCTAAGTGTGAAATATGATGGGTCGCTATATGTACAAAACGAGTTTAGAACTACTAGTACATTTACACCACCTCTTAGCAAGCTGTTGGACACATTTGAGAAACTTGTAACAAATGATATCTACAAATATAGTAAACGGAGTTACACCTGGAAGAGGTTTAACCTAACTAAGGAAGAACAGGTATTATTAAAGGAACTACAGGAGGACAAGAGTATACGTATAATGAAACCAGATAAGGGGGGTGGGGTAGTACTTTTCCCAGCTAATGATTACAAAAACAAAATAATGGATTTGTTGCTTAAATCTGGTAAATATGTGATTTCCTCTAGAAATGAGGTGAACATCGGATATCACAAAGTGGATTTGATGTTAGAAGATTTACTTTTAGAAGAAAGAATAGACATGGATCAATATAAGTTTTTGAAAGTGGAGAATCCCATTATTGGAACTATTGTGGGCATTCCCAAAGTCCATAAGGACATCCACGACCCACCCTTTAGGCCCATTATTTCGGGGAGCCAGGCTAAAACTTTTCCTTTTGGGAAAGTTATAGACAAATGGCTCAAGCCATCATTGAGGAAAATACCACATTTAGTATGTGACTCCTGGGACTTTCTTGGTAGGCTTGAACCCGGATTAGCTAAAGGGGTGAAATGGTTAGTGACCATTGATGTCATTGACTTATTTTCTAACATACCAAAAGAGGAAGGTCTGCGTAGATTTCATGAGAGCATTCATAGCATGGGACTGATAGCAGGGGATAGAAGCATCCTGTTATTGGAATTTTTGGAGACAGTTTTAGCCCATAATTACATCTACTATGAGGGGGAATACCATCAACAAACTAAGGGAGTGGCAATGGGGGCTGCTTGTGCCCCCATATACGCTAATCTTGTAGTGTATGATTGGGAAAAGGAATATATCTTTAAGTCCGAATGGTACAAGTTTGTCACCTGCTACCTACGATTTTTGGATGATATTTTTGTACTTTGGAAGGGTAGCAGTGAGGAGTTGGAACTATTTTGTGGTTATCTTAACACTTGTAGTGAAAACTTCAAATTTACCTTTAACAAAAACAGGACTACCATCCCATACTTGGATGTGAGGATTACAATCAAGAATGGAGAATTTAAGTCAAACATATATAGGAAAAACACTTTTAGTAATTCCTATTTGCATTTCTCAAGTAATCACCCCTGGGCCCAAAAAAGAAATATCATTAAAGGGCAATGTATTCGGGTAGCACGGATGACCTCAAATGGGAATGACCTGGAGGATGAATTAAAGAAGGTAAAAATTTTTTTTCTTGAGAGAGGGTATCCTAATGATATGATAAATGATGTTAGTGAGTACGTGAAGAATGAATGGGGAATAAAGTACAAGCCACTCCTTGGTTCTGGTTCCGGGCCATATAGTGGAATTAATTCGAACCCAATGGATAATGGGATTGATAACAAGTTTAAGAAGGCATGTGTCCTACAGCATTCTTCTCATTGTAGGGATATAAAGGACATTATTCAAAGAAACTGGACCGTGTTAAAGGCAGATAGTGATATACTAAGGACTGTGGGGACAGAACCTAACTTTGTGTATAAGAATGGTTTCAACTTGAAATGTTTGTTGGAAAGGAAGGTAGATGTTAATAAAGACAGTGGGAAGGGGGGAACCGAGAAATGTGGCACTTGCCAGCAATGCCAGTATATTTATGAAGGAAAAACCATTACGTTACAGAATTACAACAAAGCTAAAATTGTTTTTGCCAAAGGGAATTGTAGGACTAAGAACCTTGTGTATTTGGCTAGCTGTTCCCAGTGTTCCTGCTTTTATGTGGGAAAAACAACTAGATGTTTACGCAACAGAATTTACGACCACTATTATAGTATAAGGAAAAATGATGAGAATAATGCCCTTTGGAAGCACTTGAAAAATAGTGCGGGCTGTTCGTCATTTAAATTTGGAATATTGGAAGTGGTTAAGGACAAAGTGAGAGGGGGTGACATTAAAAAAGTGGTGAGTGACAAGGAGGTAAGGTGGCAAATAAGATTGAATGCCTCTGTATCTCCGGGAATTAATGACCACATTTCCATTAAACCCATATTGGACAATAATTGACTATTTAATCAACTAGTATAGGTAATGGGTGGTATGGGAGAGGTACAAAACAGTTTGAGTTGGCAAAGTTATTTATTTTTTGTATTGTTTGTATTTAAAAGTGTGGATTATGTACTGATTTCAAAAGAATTTTTCTTGGAGAAAGTGTTATATGTATTGTACCTGTTTAAAGTATATTTTATTTCACGTATTTTAAACTTATCTATGGGGGAATTAATTGATGGTTGTTAGATGGGCGTCAATAGCATTGAGTCTGCATACAGTATTGTTTAAGTACTGTTTTTTAAAAGTGTTTTATTAGTTTTAATTAATTAAGTCAGGAGGTTTGTGAAAAGTGTGTCATGTGATGACTAAAAGAATATATAAGGATGTGTTTAGTCATGTGCTAACTGTTCTGATGAAGTCACTGTGTGATGAAAGCGCTCAACGTTGTTTTAGTGTGAATAAAGGATTTTTTTAAGCACACTAGTCGTTTGCATTGAATAGTGCTGTGGAAGACGCCCTGATTTTCAAGGAACTGGAGTAGGGTTTTATTTATATTGTGGACTGTTCCTGGTTATTTTATTTATTTCAGGAGGTTCTTACTTAGACCAGCAACTGGTGTCTTAGTCACGGCCTCAGACTGAATGTAAAGAAATGCATCATCATTCCCTTCAGTAAAAACATTGCCCCTTCACACTATCAAATTAACCCCAGTACCCTATGTACCTATGAAGTGCTAAGAGATCTGAGATCAAAAGTAAAATGAAACCGAACAGGCTAAAGTAAAAAAGATTTAATGCATTCCAAATCACACCAATGACTTTAAAACAATTTTAAAATAACAAAGAAACAAATGCAATGCAGTAAGTGCTTTCGTTTGGCTATGCCAAACTTCCTCTGACAAAGGAGCCATCATTTCCCATTCTTTAAATAATAACCAAGTGGTTCGCTACATAATAGCACTAATCAATTTTGTTTAAAACAAGTAGAGCCCCTCAAGACATATAAATAAAAAATCCTTCCTATTTTAAACAGTAATTTCATTTTTGTGTTCCGATGAATTAACTAAACAGACATACACAATTTGAAGCACAATATCTTAAAAAAATGACCTTAATAAAATATGTCTATATATACATTTTACTACATGTCCAAAATAGAATTATATATACATATAAAAATAAACTAACCTTATAATAAATACTGTCAATAAATAGTCATGACACACACCAGTAAAAATAAGCAGTTAAACATGCCTAATAATATTTACAGTGTTGTCTGTCTAGGGACAATAACCTTAAGATACTTCCAACAGAAAGTACACCATTTAATCCTGGCCAACAATGTGCATTCAATTTAATCTGCCATTTTAATTCCATTTTTTTCTAATAAAGCTTGCCATGAAAAAAAAGAGAAAGAATGGAATTAAAATGGCAGATTAAATTGAATGCACAGTGTTGGCCAGGATTAAATGGTATACTTTCTGTTGGCAGCATCTTAAGGTTATTGTCCCTAGACAGATAACACCGTTAATATTATTAGGCATGTTTAACTGCTTATTTTTACTGGTGTGTGTCATGACTATTTATTGGCAGTATTTATTATAAGGTTAGTTTATTTTTATATTTATATATAATTCTATTTTGGACATGTAGTAGTACAATGCATATATAGACATATTTTATTAAGGTCATTTTTTAAGAAATTGTGCTTCAGATTGTGTATGTCTGTTTAGTTAATTCATTGGATCACAAAAATGAAATTGCTGTTTAAAATAGGAAGGATTTTTTATTTATATGTCTTGAGGGGCTCTATTTGTTTTAGAGGGAAATTGATGAGTGCAATTATGTAGCAAGCCTCTAGGTTGTTATTTAAAGAGCAGGAAATGATGGCTACTTTGTCAGAGGAAGTTTGGCATAGCCAAACGAAAGCGCTTACTGCATTGTATTTGTTTCTTAGTTATTTTAAAATTGTTTTAAAGTCATTGGTGTGATTTGGAATGTATTAAATCTTTTTTTTATTTCAGCCTGTTCGGTTTCATTTTGGATTATTGGTTAACAGTGCTCTTATTACCTTGGTGAGATCAAAAGTAAACTGTGACCTTAACTTTGACCACCATGTGTCTACTGTAGCAAGGAAGGCTTTCTATGTAGCAAACTTGATTAGTAAAGGCATTTTCTCTAGAGCAAAGGAGGTTAAAACTCCTCTATCCTCATCACTAATCAGGCCGCTAATTGAGTATTATGCCCATTTTGGTATGCACCATACAAAGCACCTGCAGCAACTGGATAGACCTCAGAGATTTCTAACTAAGAAGATCAAGGGACTCCAGCACATGCCTTACACAGACCAACTAAAGTTCCTGTCACTGTACTCGGTATCATATAAACTTTTTAGGGGAGACTTATGTCTGACTTACAGAGCAATCTCCGATCCAAAACTAATGAATTTGTTGCACATCAGTAATTCAAACAGGACTAGAGCTACCAATCCTAGGGACCTAAATATAGCCTGTGACTTGAATAAGACATGCTGGAGAGACATCTTTGCCTCCCAGTGACTGCCACATCGTTGCAATAGGCTGCCAATTCATGTAAACCAGAGCACTGTTCAAAAGGAACCTGGATGAGTGGATGGCATACCATAAATTCTTACTGGGGATAGCACCCACAACCGTTCTGGACATGGGCAGTCATCACTAAATACAGTCCTGCGTATTGATTAGAGTGTATATGGTATTACATTGGGATGAAACAGCTAGGCTTGAAATGACCTCCGGGTCGATAGCCAAGTAACCTCCTACGATCCTATGATCTTATGATCCAACAGGTAGTAGGAATTTAGCTTTTTCAGTGCAAATTTTAAATGTATTAGTGGTAAATTATGCGTGGAATGCAAGGCATTCAGATATGGTATACTGATGTCAATGGTTGGACTGGAGTTTTGCAATGGTATCAAAACACATAAGCATAGTAACACAACGTTTATATTCCACTTAAAACATCCAGAAAGAAAGGCATCTCTGTTATGTGAGACTTATTCTTGGTAGACATATGGCATGTGCACAGAGTTAAAGGAACTTATGAACTTATATGTTAAATTTTCAGCTTAACATTTAGAAGACCACTGCAAATTTTATGATTCATTGATTTGTTTACTTCTATGCTTTCTTTTTCACTTGCTGCAGAATTATCATGAAATGCCAGATGAATGGCATCTGTAGCTTGTTTAAATCCTTTAACTTAGGATGTTTTTTTTTTCAATATTACATTTGATTTTCTGGCCCAGCAGCCATCCTACACCCCTTCCCTTCTTACTCACCAGTTATACATTGACTTTACCATTCTTAAAGCTGCAAATATCGAAAACTAAACTGAAACAGGCCAGTCTGTTCCTTTCCACCCACTAAAGTAACATCATACCTATAACTAAATCATGGGTTAAAACTGAAACCTTTGTTTTATCAATCCCCAAGGTCCAAAAGTAAAGGTACAATTATATTTTAATGGTCTCCCTGCCCACATGGGAAAAAGACATGGAGGAAGGCTACATCTTTATGAAGAGCAGCATTACAGGAACTTCATTTGTACAAAACATATCCACTAACTATTGATATTATTTGGCATTTAACTGCTCTACATTTGTTCCCATTTGTAATAATCCTGGATGGAACCAGAAAATAGTCCACAGATCAGCACTCTACCCTGAAGAAAAATAAATCTTTCCTGTTCTCCAAGTACATTTTACTAGCTAGACTTAATTTACATAAATTTGGCTACAAACTCTTCTCAACATTAGCAATACATCCATCACCATATTAACCAAATTCTGTTTCAGACCCATCTATCAGATAATATCAACATTGTTAGAGATTTAGATCCCAAATAGGTCCCATACTTTCCACCCAGCCTAGGCATAACCCAAGTAGTGCACAAAGTAACCCAACTTCACACAGTTATAAATCCTTACCTGGTATTTACCAACATCCTCAGTAATTTTTCTGCCATCTCCATACTCTCACTCTTGTTGAGTGATGACTATATCATCTCCATCTTCCTTCTTGTCGATACAAACAAACTTCCGCCAAAACTAATCACTAACACAAAATCTCCACCACACAGCATTACTGCTCTTCATAAGGAACAAGCCAAAACCAAGCGGTCATTCCTTTCCATGTCAACTGATCCATGTCTTGATATCAAACACCTTAACTCACATTCTTCTTCAGCTTCAAATCTAGTACTTTCCCAAAGTCATGTGACTTTTCAAAATTAGGCAAAATCAAAGGGTGATCAAGGTACTACAAGGGTTATTCAGTCTTGCAAACTTTTTTTCGAGATAGTAGAACAAAAAACTTTTACAAAACACAATTTTTTTCTGCTTCAGAGCACAGCAAACAAATCCACCAGAATGCACAAAGACAGATAGTCAAAACTTTCAAAACAAAATATATTGATAACTAACAAAATCTTTGTAAAACTCTGACAGGTTCTGATATTTTACACCATCACCACCTTCCATTTATACTCCTATATAATACTTACCTAACCTAAAATATCATGTGACACCCCTGGAAACAAGCAGTTGTCAAACCCATTCCTAATATGCTTAAGCATTCTAGTGCCAGCAGTTTTTGACCCATCTCCACATTTCCAGCACTAGGGCAAATATATGAAAAGCTCATCTAGTCCCAACTCTGTGAATACCTATAGAAATATATGGTGCCGTCACCATACCAGCATGATGCTTCTGGTCTGAGAAAACACTGTGATCACCCCTTACACCCCCACATATGACATTCTGCACGGCATAGACAAGGTCTTTTTTCACTGGTCTGATGAAGACCTTTGACTTACTTCATCAACAGGTACTGCTAAACTTATTTATACAAGCATGTGTCAGCAAGTCAAGCTTGTTTTAATTCAAACTTTTCCTTGCAAGTAATTACTTTAAATTACAAATCAGGAAATAGACCTTCTCCACTTGCACCCTTAGGAAAGGAGTTCCCCAAGACTTATTTTTTCTTGCTAATTATTTATTCCATATTTATCAATAACCTTCCTTAGATCACCCATAAATTCCAATCATATTACATGCAGATGACTAGGTAACCTATAGATTCAAACTCTAATATAACAGGATTAAAAAGAACTCGAGAATGTTCTCAGTTAACTCTCCACTTGGTTAATCAGCAAAAAAAACTCATTCTTTAACACCAAAAGACCCAATGGCTATGACTTTCTGTGCCCCACATCAATTGCCCACTGTTCCACTTGAATAGAATGAAGTTTACATTAAACAAATACCTCCCTTAAACCGCTCAACACATTTGGGTACTTAGGAGTAATGCTAGATCAATAATAAACATTCAATCCCTACAAAAAGATAGCAAAATTCAAAGTCAAAATGTAACTGTCTTGGGATTAGAAAACCTTTTATTTTTCTCCTCCTAAAGGCAGACTACTATCAGTAAAGATGCCCTCCTCGTCCAGCTGGAATATGTTCTTTTACTATTTGCTTCTGTTGTCAAAAATAGTATGTCATCCTTACAAACAGCTTCCAACAGCAGATTCATTAGTCTTGTCTCCAGGACTGGGAATAAGTTCTGTATACTTTCCAGAGGACCTGGTTTCCTGTTCTATAAAGAACCACACTTCTGCTAAAATCTGTGATTTTACAAACTGAAGAACATGGATTCTTTCCTTTTCTTTGCCATTATCTCATCTTAAATACCTCAACATACAACCTCAGTTCTTTTTCTCACTCAGCACCCCCACTTCAAACAGTCAGATTGAGATGACACTTGACAAACCATAGTTTTTCTGAGATAGTCTCTCGGGTCTGTAAATCCATCACCAGTGAACTAAAACTAATTAATCTATATACTAAATTCATAAAATATCTCACTAATACGTATTTCTTTCAAATGGGTAAGATGGCATTACTTAATATTATTTACAGTTCCCGCCTCTATCCTATAATTCACTTGTCCACATATGATCTAATCTTCCTTAAAGTCAGACACTTCCCAATTAGCACCTACTTCACCATATTAATTGTTGATTCATCTCTCTTAACATCTCTTAACCTACCCTGTTTCTTCTTATCCTAGTCACCCTTTTTATTCTTTTTTCTCCCAACTTTCATACTGAAGAATCATTCATATTGTAAACTATGAGTTACAAAGATATTTTAGTATATATTTAAATTGAGAAACATAATCTAATTTAACCTTGTTAGACTTAACTCGTGTATTTGTGTATCCGTGCTTATTTCCTGATCTCTATATAAATTTTACTATACTTAATTTACATACTACACTTAAATGTTGTAGTTTACCACCAGAGCAAATTATAATGATTTGCTGCTGTGCTTTTTCCATTTTTTTCATTGCTTTCTTATTGTTTGGCATTTAACTGCAACGTACTAGCATTCATTTGTAACATTCATTGGCTAAGCCAGAAAATGGTCCACTTGGATCAGCACTCCACCCGATTAAAAAATGTAAATAAATGAGCAAATAAAATAAATGTGCCATAGCGGTCTTTAATCAATGATCATTCTGCTTCTTATTTCTTGTCTTGCTATCAAGTGATTGAAACTACACTGACTCTGAAAAGACAGATATAGTTGTACTGTATGCCAAGGGAATTAACTACATAATGTCCTGTGCACAGCCCTCCACACATTAATAACCATACGAAGGGATACAGACAATACTAAAAACAAAGCTGTGGAACTTGGAATTCACATGCAATGAACCTTGCTTGGTGCAGGAGATTTTCAATGAATTGTGACTCAGTTATTTGCAAGGCTCCCAGCTAGTGAATAATATGTCTTTTGGCATTTTAGAGTGTTTGTGTTGTACTATTAAAGCAAGTTCAGCTTCAAAGGAGAAGCCTACACAGACTCTCCTATGTATGTATCAAATTAATACAGTTTAGAAGCCCCAGTGATTAGCATTTGCAAAAATTCCTTATTTGCGTCAGTGATTGTGAATACTTCAGCATTTAACAATGTAGCTATGCATTACTTGCACTGTGCTAAAAGTAGCATTTTGTCATAAGAGCATGGATTTGATATTTTGCGAATCTGAACCAGTCCAGCTTTCAATGTAGCTGCAAAGCTAAAAACAGAAACATTCAACATTTCCATTCTCTCAGTTCCGTTCTTCAGAGTTTTTGCAACCTGTCTGAGTCAATGTATTACAGACTAAGTACCATGATTCATAGCTCTGGCCCTTAAATCCACAGGTTGTCAGAATCTTGTTTCATGAGCAATTTCTCTTCTGTTATTTTAAATATTCACTGTTTTAATCTTTTATTTATGCTTCCTTATTAAGCCTGAAAAGTTTGCCATTTGTGTTGAATTGTAATGAGTTTCAGTCCTTTTGTATGCTCATATTGTTACATTTAATATCAATGGTTCAAAGCTGCACATTGCTTTGATCTGTTCTTTCTTCCTTTTGACTGACTAAAAGAACCCTGTTTTAGCATCTGTCTCATTTACCACACAGTCATTATATAACAAACATATTTTTATAAAGCTTGTTGTGTTCTGTGCATTTTTTAAGAATAGTTCACTTTGCAAGACTTTTTATTCATTTTACTAGTCATACCGCTCCCTTCTTTCACATTTGTAATCATAGTTAAATAGTTGATTCATATAGTGTTCTGTTATGCTTTTCCTGTGTTTTTCTTATAAAACTTTTTCTAATATGAACAGTGGCTTTAGTTCACTCTCTTTGTTTCAGCATTAAGCACAAACTTTATTTTTATTTATTTACGTATGTATGTATGTACATATGTAAGAATGTATGTAAGAATTTATTTATTTGTATTTGATAACCAGCGAGTAGGATGGCCAAGTTATGTCTTTTCATTTACAACCTGGACATCTAAGAAGCAACACTTTTACTTAAGAAATGTATAGGGTTTTATAAACAGGTTATAGATGTACATGTTTTACATAGCTAATGTTCAATGCTAGAGATATAGGTTACAAATATGCAAAGCAATATATATGCAGTGAGATTTTTAAAGAATGGCCCAGGCATGACTAGGGTGGGGAATGGTGCAAAGTGTTGGGGGGGGTGAGCATTAAGATAATTCAGTTTATGAATTCTGACACTGCCTTTGTGGTCAGGTCTGAAATGCTTAACTACTACATATGTGGTCTTGTGTAGTAGTGGCATTCAGAAATGAGCACTAATACTGCATTTTTGTCAAGGTAGAAGCGATTAGTGCTCCATGTGTGGTATTTAGCTGTAGTAAACCATGATTAGTGTTCCATGTGTGGTATTTAGTTGTAGTAAACCATGATTAGTGCTCCATGTGTGGTATTTAGCTGTAGTAAAGTATGATTAGTGCTCCAAATGTGGTATGCAGCTGTAGTAAACCATGGTTAGTGCTCTAGGTGTGGTATTTAGCTGTAGTAAACCACAATCAGTGCTCCAAGTGTGATATGCAGCTGTAGTAAACCATGAATAGTGTGCCATGTCTGGTATTTAGCTGTAGTAAACCATGATTAGTGCTCCATGTGTGGTATTTAGTTGTAGTGAACCATGATTAGTGATCCATGTCTGGTATTTGGTTGTAATAAACCATGATCAGTGTTCCATGTGTAGTATTTAGCTGTAGTGAACCACAATTAATGCTCCATGTGTGGTATGTAGCTGTAGTAAACCATGATTAGTGTTACATGTGTGGTATTTAGCTGTAGTAAATCACATCAGTGCTCCAAGTGTGGTATGCAGCTGTAGTATACCATGATTAGTGCACCATGCGTGGTATTTAGTTGTAGTAAACCAGGATTACTGCTCCCTGTGTGGTATTTAGCTGTAGTGAACCATGATTAGTGCTCCATGTGTGGTATGTAGCTGTAATAAACCATGATTAGTGTTCCATGTGTGATATTTATCTGTAGTGAACCATGATTAGTGCTCCATGTGTGGTATGTAGCTGTAGTAAAGTATGATTAGTGCTCCATGTGTGGTATTTAGCTATAGTAAACCATGTTTAGTGCTCCATGTGTGGTATTTATCTGTAGTAAACCATGATTAGTGCTCCATGTATGTTATTTAGCTGTAGTAAACCATAATTAGTGCTACATGAGTGGTATTTAGCTCTAGTAAACTATGATTATTGCTCCATGTGTGGTATTTAACTGTAGTAAACCATGATTAGTGATCCATTTGTGGTATTTAGCTGTAGTAAACCACTTGTTGCATCTCTAACAAGAGTTTTTCTATAGTCTAGAGTAGATTTTTTTCTCTGTTTTTCCTATGCCCCACAGCAGGGTTGTGATAGTGGGAAAAAAATTCATTCAGGCAACAGTTGTAGGACCAACTATATAAAGAAGGACAATAGGAACTGGTATTGATAATTGCTGAACTGCATGCACATATTGAGACAGACAGATCAGGATATGAGAACTGCCTGGAACGGTATAAATAGACCAATAGGAATAAAGAAGGAGAAGCTATTCTAGACTTCTGTCTGGCAAATGTTTCATGGTTCATAAAGAGAGACAGTGACAAGATCATATGCGAAAATAGCGAAGATGCAACTCAGTTAGAATTCCTCCTAGTAAGGAAAGGGCACTGGGGTAGAATCAAAGATTTTAAAGTCATCTCCAGTGAAACAGTCAGCCTACAACAAATACTAGTAGTAGCCATAATCAGCTGCATTTGTCAGGGAAGGCTCTAAGGTCAATGCATGCCAGGCTGATGATCTGGTGATAGGATCAATCTATAGAACCTCAAGAGAAACAGGAAATAGGTGGAGTTGATAAAGAATGGCAGTGTCTCAAAACAGCTTGCAAGGGCTGCAGAATAGATATATGGCCGATTCAGGTATGGAGGTAAGGTACATTAGAACAGCTGGAGGTGGAATGCAGAAGTCCAAGAAGTCATCAAATGAAAAAGTACAGGAAAACGAGGAGGGTAGAAAAGACAGACCAGGCTATGAAGGAATACTGGTTGGGTAACAAACGGGCTAAGAAAGGAGTTGCAATAACAAAGAGCAAGGCATCAGAGGCTCTCTACCAGTTTCTGAAAAGTGACTCACTGGATGGCACAAAGACAGAGAAATGCAAGGCAAATAGAGGGAGATAATGAAGGTAATAAGACACCCTTCATAAGGGATGTCAGCAGCAGCCTGCTAACCAGTCCACAGGACAACAGAGACGGATGGAAGGAGTACTTCCATCAGCTTCTAATGAAGAAAAACCCACACAAGCTAATACTGTAATAGACATAGCCTAGAATGAGAGAAGAGGAGGAGCCCACCCTAGAAAAAGTAAGAATAGCACAGTAAAATGAAATCAGGGAAAGCAGCAGGCTCAGATGAGATCACAGCAGACACAATCAAGATGTTGGGTGAGAAAGGAGAAAAATGGCTCCTGAGGGTAGTTATAGCAGTGTGGAGAGAAATATGCATCCCAGGTGACTGGAGAATAAGTATACTAGTGCCAGTATTCAAGAACAAAGGAGAGATTCACAACTGTGGGCAGTACAGAGTTATCAACTCCTATCACACTTCATGAAAGTTACAGGCAGAGTCTGAGCAAGAATTTCAGCAAAGAGTAGGGTAATGGAATGTAAAACTGAAAGCACATGGTATGAAACTGAGTACAGATATGACAGTTGTAAAGGTAGCAAATGGGGCAGATCAGAAGAAGATGGAAATTGGAATAGAAGGGAAAATAGTGGAATAGGTTAACAGCTTCGAACATCTGGGAGAGGTGGTTGAGGAAAAGTGAAGTCTGAATGAGGTGTTCAAAGCTGGAATCAGAGGGGCTGCAGGCCACAGGACAGATTTTCAGGTGTTGTATATGACAGGAGAATGCCAAAGAAGCTGAATTGAAAGTTGTACAAAACAGTGGTGCAACCAGTACTACTATATGATACAGAAACATGGACAGTAAAGGCAAAGCAGTTGAGAAAGCTAGAGGTAATGGAGATGAAGTGCCTGAGATGTGTGGTAGAGTGCACTCTGTGGGAGATGATGAAGAAATAAGGACATGAGAGCAGAGGCCAAAGTAGCTCCAGTTATAGAAAAGGCCAAAGAGAACAGATTATGTTGGTTCAGACACACATGCAAGAAAGAAGAAGACAATCTGGTGAAAAAAATTTGGGATACACACGAAGAAGGCATGAGGTAACGAGTGCATACAGCAAAGAGATGGATGGATTGTATGAAGGTAGACCTATGACATTCAAGCATGAGTGTCAAAGAAGATAAGAGAGTGGCATTGAAAAAGCAGAGATGGTGATGGTGACAAGTGACTTGACACAGTAACCCCATGCAGAAAATGGGGAAAAAGGTGGTTGATGATGATGAAGATAATGAGTCCTCATGTAAAAGCTGACAGGATACCAAGTCAGGGAAAAGTGCAAAGCAGCAAACTAGCTATCATTTGTTCCGCACACATATAGATAATATGTCAGGCATATTTAAAGATGTGAAGACTAAGACAACATACAGTGTGACTATAAAGCAGTACTACAAGCTGTTTAAGTAATTTAGTTAAATTCTAATAAAGAATACTTAAGCAAAGATGGATGATTAATTTCACATACACTTATAAGAATGTACACATATGTACTCTAAAGATGCAGGCTACCTACCACATCCTTAACATGGATATATATATATATATATATATATACATATATATATATATATATATATATATATATATATATATATATATGGATTCCATACAATTGGTCAAATTACACTTAGTCGAAATTGATACCAGGCATTTCACTTCACTGAAAGCTCACTTGACTGAAAGCTCACTTGGTCACAGTTTATTTGGTCAAAAATGGAATATAGCCCCTGCCCCACTGCAGTGCAACCCTGGAGTGAGAAAATTAAATAAGGGGGTGTGTGGGGCACAGCCCCCCACAATGGGGGATGTAGGGGGTGTAGCCCCCCACATAATTTTAATGTAGTCACTATTATAAGAAGGTATATCCATTAGAAATGCATTGATATATATATATATATATATATATATATATATATATATATATATATATATATATATATCTTTAGTAAAAACTATTGGCATAATGTGGGGGGCTATAGTTTCATAGGTTCATACTAGGCTATTTGCCCTAGGGCATTTATAAGCCTAGCCAGAATGTGTTTGGCTTTCGCCACCCATTTTAAATTAATTTTGCTATGCCCTTTTCCGAGGTTAGTATACTGTGCTTCTGTCTAACAGTGACACAGAAGTGATACCCGTGTTAAACCTACGATCTCCCATCCACTCATCAAGATTCCTCTTGAAGAGAGTCAATGAGGGACTCTGCCTAACCTAGACTGGGATTTTATTCCAGAGTGAAGGGAGCCTCTGGGTTATGAATCTGTCCCTCCAGCATGTCCTATTTATTTCAGTGCTGAGGTTCAAGTCTCTTGAGTGCGTAGCTCGATGGGATTTGGATTTTCTGAGGTGCAGCATGTCCATTAATTCCGGGTTGGACATGGCTTTATATGTCAGGCACAGATCGCCTCTGAGCAGGTGGTATGCCACTGAGTAGAGCTGGAGTTTCTTTAACCGGGCAGCATTTGGCATCTGTTTGAGCCCTTTGATCCTTTTTTTGAGGTACTTTTCGGGTCTTTCCAGTTGCTGCAGGTGTCTGGTAAGGTACATCCCAAAAGGGGCATTGTACTCAATTATGGGCCTGATGAGGGATGAGTAAAGAGGCATGATGACCTCCCCTGATCTAGATGTGAATCCATTCATGATTAGGTGGGCTATATCAAATATTTTCTAACCACTTTGGCCACGTGGTTGTCAAATGAGAGACTGCTATCAACTTGGGTCCCCAGGTCCCTAATTACTTCTTCTGTACTTAATGGATTACCACCTATGTGGTAATTTGTGGGCACTTTGTTTTTGCCAAAGGGGATGACTATACACTTTTTGGTGTTTAGCTTGAGGCCATGGCTCTGGCACCAGTTGTCTGTTTCTATGAGGCCCTTTTGGAGGATGCTTGTGTCAGCTGGAGAGTCAATTATGGCGCCCAGTTTGCAGTCATCTGCGAACTTGGTCAGCCACAGTCCTTCCATGTTGGCCTGTACCTCCGAGAAATATATACCGAACAAGAGAGGTCCCAGGACTGAGCCTTGTGGGATGCCACTTGTAACTGGTTTGGAGTCTGACATGGCTCCAGCAATTCTAACCATGTGGGTTCTGTCCTTCAGCCAGTTTGCAACCCATCTAGTGACATAGGGGTTTATATTTAAGCTGGTGAGTTTATCTATAGTGCCCGAGTGGGGTATTGTATCAAAGGCTTTTGCGAGGTCCAGGTAGGCTGTGTGGACCACCTTGTCCTCATCAATGGCCTTGGTGACTGTTTCAAAGAAATCAACCAGGTTTAAGAGGCAGGATCTGTCCTTAACAAAGCTGAACTGGGTAGGATCCAGTGTCTGTAGGTCCTCAATATCTTTATTTATGAGGTCCATGATGATCCTTTCCGTAGCTTTGCAGACCAAGCTAGTCAGGCTTATGGGGCGATAGTTTCCAGGATCCGTTGAGGCACCACCTTTGTGGAGAGGGACCACTGTTTCTGTACGCCAATCTTTGGGTACATATCCTGTAGTAAGGCTGAGATCGAACAGTAGTTTTATGTTTGGGTTTAGCTCTTCTTGGAGTTCATGTAGGACGCAGCCCGGGACACCGTCTGGTCCTATTGATGCTGTGTTTTTTGCTTTGGAGAGGGCGGCTCTTACCTGAGCATCTGAGATGTCAAGGGGGCAGCACTCTGCTGGGATAGATATTTGCCCTTTTGGTGGGGGGGGGAGAAGTTTGCGCTGAACCTGTCAGCTAGGATGTTGGCAATGTCTGTGGGTTCGGTGTATTTTTGTCATTTTGGACTAATTCTGAGCATATCTGGGAATTCCCACCCAGGTTCCTAACATAACTAAAGAAAGCCTTGTGATTATCCTTAGTGTCCTGTGCAATTTTTCTCTCAAAGCTGGCCTTAGACGATTTTATGAGTGCCTATAGTTTTTTGCTAATACTGATCAGAGATGCCTTCCCTTTTTGGGATTTTGCTCTATCATTTAGTAGCTTCCTCCTTCTATTGTATAGTTTGTTTATGGCTGGGGTCCACCAGGCAGGACGTCTGCCTTTGGAGGATTGGGTCTTGGTTTTATTTGGGATTGCATGATCCATGCATTCCTGAAGGTGTTCATAGAATGCATTTATAAAGGATTCTGCAGTCTGGGCCATATTTTCCACAGGCCCGGGGGCTTTGAAGAATTCCACCTCGGTTTTGCGGAGTGTGAAATTTGCTTTAGAGAAGTTTTTCACTGTGGTTTTCTGGGTAGGAGGTGGGGTCGGGATGTAAATATCCAGTGAGATTAGTTTATGGTCTGATCTTACCAGTGAGGGATACACTTCTGGTCTGGAGCATAGAGTCCCCATGTCTGTGATGATCAGGTACAGTATGTTTTCCCCTCTTGTGGGAGTGGTAACAAGTTGTTCCATAGCATTTGAGTTTATAAATTCTAGGAACCTTTGGGCTAGGGTGTTGGAGCTAGAGTAATGCTCCCAGTCTTTGTTTGGGTAGTTGAAGTCACCCAATATAATGGTGTTTGGAGAGACCTTCATATTGTCCAGTGTTCTCAGGAAGGCCGAGTGGGGTTCCTGGGTTTGGGAGGGTGCCCCCACACTCACCAATGTGGGGGGGGGGCTGAGCCCCCCACCTTATTTAATATTCTCACTCCAGGGTTGCACTGCAGTGGGGCAGGGACTATATTCCATTTTCGACCAAATGAACTTCGACCAAGTGAGCTTTCAGTCAAGTGAGCTTTCAGTCATGTGAAATGCCTGGAATCATTTTCGACTAAGTGTAATTCGACCAAATGTATGGAATCCATATATATATAGATACATATATATATATATATATATATATATATATATATATATATATATATATATATATATATATATATATATTTACACACACATACACATACACACACACACACACACACATTTAAATTTTTCTGTAAGCTTTGGTTTCTTTTCCATTTCAATTGCCACTGTGTCTTGTAATTGGGCTATAATTTGTCCCTTATTTATATACAATGGAGAAACAGAAAAAGTCTGCATCCCTAAAACATGAACACAAATTATTTAGTAGCAGGTGTTTCAGGGTCTTCAGAGTGTGACAAAATCATATTTCATATGGGATATGGTTCTATTTACCTGGTCTGAGATTTCAGAGTTCTTTTTCTCCTACAGCTTGTCTAACACAAGGACTGGCTATATAATTATTTCATTTTTTACTCCCTTACTGAGTATGTTTATTCCGTGATAATGACAATTTCTCTTGGGGGGTGGGCTTGTCCATGTTTAATAACTAAAGAATAGGGTATTAAGGAGGAAAAAGCCCTGCTTTGAATAAGAAACCAATAAATCATTTTTAAAAGATCATAGTGCTTTCTGTGGTTATGCTAGAAACATAAATCAAGATTATTATTATTTTTGGCTACTCACCACCAGTGTATTCTTGAGTTGTAATGCAGGCTAATAATTGGTAAGCTACATCATTTAGCTTGGGGATACACACATTCCTAGCTTTTGCTTAATGACCAACTGGATGTAGCAGCTTCAGTATCTTATAACAGAGTTTTAGCTGAGGGAGACTTTTGACTGTCTTCTTTTTATGTAACCAAACAATTAATGCTTGGGCTTGGGCTTAGGTGAGTCATAAGTGTTTCTACTGAGACGCATTTGGAGTTATATTATTCTGTGGATGTTTTATCTATACTGGAACAGGCCAATTTGGGTTTTTTGGGGGGGGTGGGGTGGCAAAGGACAGGCTCCATGATTTTGTGAGGATTGAGTTAGTTCATTCTTGGAGTTAGTTGAGAGACTTTAGTAAACTTATTTTACATTTGTTATTGTAGCTGTTGTGAGGGGTTTGTCATATTCTATGAGGAGCATTTCATCCACATACATTGCTATATTAAATGGAGGAAGAGCGTAATATAGGTAGTTTTCAGAGAGTAAAATGAGAAGCATTCCCAAGCAGATCTCCTGTAGTACATCACACAGGAAGTTTGTGATATAATGCAATGGACAGGAAGAAGAGGAAGTATACCACAGGAGAGGCTGCAGCAGAGGGAAAAGAATGGGGGGGGGGGGGTGTTCTAGATTTCATGAGCGTGCAGCTTCTAATAAAACAGCATAAAGATTAAATGGTTTTGAGAACAGAAATCTAAAATGAGTTAAATGGGAAACGGGGAAGTTAGGCAACCAAGAAGGATTTTTTGGGCAGGTGGAAAGAGATGCAAATGACATATTATAGATTATGCATAGAAGTAAACAGATGGGGTAATAATTCAGGATCACCAATTAAGATATTAAAGCTTGGAAGGGCAGAATAGATTGTGGACAAAGGAGGATTGGCACTGGCATCAGCTGGAGATAGAAAGGGTGATATATATGTTAAGAGGAAGTCTAGTTTGTATTCAAACAGTTTGCAGAGCTGAGGGTTAAGTTTTGGATATGTGGAACATATTGTGTGTGTGGGGGTGGGGTTATCTGATAAAGTGTGTGAGTGTGTGTGTGTGTGTGTGTGTGTGTGTGTGTGTGTGTGTGTGTGTGTGTATTTATGAGGGTTGATTCAAAGAAAAAGGAAGAAATAATATGAGGAGATTCCAGATTGAAAACCCAGGGAGGCAGGGGAAGAAAGTAAGTGGAAAAGACTGGAGAGATATTTAGGAAGAAGCAATAGGAAAGCTGATATAATGATATAATAATGGCTGAAGGATGATGAAAAAGTGGTAGTGGAGGAACGTTTTTGGGGAGAGTTTAGAAAATGTCAAAAAACTGAAGTTTGTACACCAAGAAGTTGTACATTGGAAGACCCTGCAAAGATGGTATAGAAAGCCTGTGAGACTGCAGAAAGATGCCTGTTGGCCTGATCATAATTGTTGGAGATGTGGTCAAAAGGCAGACAATGAACTGCAACTGTAGTAGGAGTGGGAAGAGGTTCAAAGATTGTGAGTCATTGCTCTGGATGTATAGAAAAGTATATTTTAAAAAGGAAGAAAATAAATGGGCATTTGTTTGTGTGCAACAGAAACTGATGGATGAAGTGGAAGATAGAGGAGAGAGAGAGGGAGAAGACATTTTAAAGGTAGAGCAAAGACAGTGCAAGGTTGGAAAGAGTTTTTGAGGCAAGTAATTCAAATTCGGTTGTAAATATATGAAAAATAATGCGGGAAGATGGGCAAGTTAAGGAATATCGCCAATAAAAGGACTGTAAAAGAACTGAAAGGGGAACTGAGTGTTTTGGCTCAGGATGTGGTTAGAGGGTTAGATTAAAAGTGAGGCAGAATACTTATTTATTTATTTATTTATTTATTTATTTATTTTAGTAACCAGGGTAGAAAATGTATCCAAATGGACTTATTTCAGTCTCAGCCCGGAAACTACAAATTGTAGATGAGCGCTTTCCTTTGAGTACTTTTGTTTCAAATATGTATTAGTAGTTTGCTAGAACTGAAATCAGACACAGTTTAAGTATTAGAGTGTGCACAATTTTGTTTTTAGGATTAGATTGTACATAGCCAGTTCCGATTTCTCACAGTTTTGATATACTTTTTAAGAGTAATATACATGATTTTTTAATTTGTTTTAATTTGTTTCAGGAAATGTGTCTTTAAATGAAAAAAGCCCTTTTATTAATAAAGTGTGATTGGTTTGCTCCAGCAATAAAAGGGTGAACTTCAGACTGTCATGTTATCTGATGAAGTTATGTCAACATCAATTAAAACAAAAGTGCTCATCTTCAATTTGATGTTTGCAGTGTTCTTGCAGTGAGGATTTTATTGTATGCGATTTTACTTGGAATTTATTGTATTTTGTTTTCTTCATTCTCAGCTGGATAAATATAAATGACAGCAGACAAGCAAGCTAACAAGAAGCTTTAGGAATTTAAACTAATGTTGGGTGAAGATAGAAATGAATCAATATCTATAATAATAAAATAACACAGTACAGAGGACAATAGGAAGGGATTGTTAGAATAGGGAGGGGAGAAGAAGACGAAGAGAGTTACATAGTAAAGAAAGAGAGCACAAAAGGTAAAGAATAGCAAAAGTAACGGGGTATAGAAACTAACTATACACAATATATACAATATGGAAAATATGTCACATATTAGTGTAATAAAATAATGTAAGAAAGACAAATGTGGCTGACTGGTGAAGGGGAGAGTGGTGGTGAGCTGATGTGCGATTAGGGTGATGACAGAAAGAAGTGCTGTTTGACAGAACTAGGGGGATGTTAAAGAAATAATGGCCTGCTAGAAGTTTATTCATGCTGAGATTCTTCACAACAAAGAAGCAGGCATAATAATGGATGCTGGAGTGATGAAGGCTGCATTTTGTAATTGTGCTGCGGCAATTATTTCAAACATAAAATCATAAAGAAAATGAATATAGGGATGTTTCTTATAAGGGTATGTCAGTATGAGTACAAATCTAACTTGTGTGTTGTTATACCATGTATCAACAGTTTTTGTAATATAAAACTCGCTTTTGAAAAATAAAACACTTTGGGCCACATCACTAATAAAACATAGATTTGTTAAATTTATTCTGAATTAAGCAACAGACAACAGCTGTACAAAACTGTAGCATTCAGTTTTGTACTGAAAATTTCTCATTTAAGTGCATAGCACTTGTTTTTATAACCATTGTACCACAGCAAATCAGGAACTTCTTATTGTAAGAAGTATTGACTGAGGTTTGTGATACTTAATAACAATTGTATGAAATTTTATTTTGTCATTTTTGCTGTATTAGTATCTGCTACTATTATTGGATTGCTCCTAGGATTCAAAAATACTTTCTTTGCCCTCATTAATTCACCAGTGCAGGTTGATCCATTAACTTGATAGAGAGACCCTCTAATTCAGACACACAGTAAAGCAGCACAAAGAAACTTATCCTTAGTGGCTCATGACCGTGCTTGTGAATAAAATGCTGGGCTATCAAGAACTCATAGCTCTAGTTTTCTCCCTACCAGCCCACATACTGCAGTAAAATAAGCACTCACCTACACACTCATACACTGACATATTCTTAAACCCATGCACACTTACATGTGCAAAACACAAACACACACACACACACACACACACACACACACACACACACACACACACACACACACACACACACACATGCAATCACATATCAGTTCAGCCATAGATATGCCCCTACAGACACAGATTTGTTATACTTACCTGTAGCAGTGGTATGACCAATGTCTACTTCCATAAGTGTGAATTCTTTCAAATGATGGCATTCACTTTTTCATCCTATAAATGAATAAATAAATAAATGAATAAATGCATAAATAACTCAGCAGAGTGATATTTTTTTCATTTGAAGGGGTTTGGTGAAGCCATGGACAATGCCATTCAGATGGCCTCAAAGAGGTTTTTCTAAAATGCACAGTGATTCTGGAGGGGGACACAGGGAATCCCTGTGCTGTTGTCAGCAGTGGTGAAGAAATGATGACCTAAATTAGGAACATTGTCAAGGGACAGAAGGAGTACTATGAAGAACTCCTGAATTGGTAGGACGTACCTTCTACTGAAAATGCATTGATAGACGCAAATGGTAGGATTGGGTTCATTCTCATAAATGAAGTCACTGTGAGGATTAAAAGAGTTCTGTTATAGCAGAATAGTAGGAAAAAGATGAGTTCCAGCAGAAAATGGTTCTGGACAATATTGGGATATGAAGGATAACATGTCATTTCAGTGCTTTACAGAAAGCTGGAACAGCACCTCTAGAATAGTAAAATTGGGGTACCGATTATAATTCCTACAGTATAACAGTTGGGGGGAGCACCCGTATAAACTTTCATACTGAAATGAACAAGGCTGTAAACACAGGCAGAGAACCCCAGTGGAAGATTAAGTCCAAAGTATATTCAAAATAATGGTTAAAAGAGGCAATAAACTCAGCAAGTTAATACATTTTCATAATATTAATATGTTTACCAAGAAGGACCATGGATGCCTTCTTGACTTGAATACCGAAGCTCCAGAAAGCCAATCAGCTTGGACTAGATCTGACTGATGACAAATTGATCAATCAATAAATACCCGACATGATGCCCTCACTCAGCAGTCTGGATAGTAGATAAGGAAGAATCTACAGTTTACTCCTGACTTTGACAGCAAGACATTTTTCTCTTTTTCATAAAACTGAAAGAAACTTTGTTAGTCAGCTTAAGCCCTTAAATTTAGGGCTGCATTTCAAATAACACATGATGACCTTGTTTCACATGCATCAAAACTACTTATCATTTAAAATTGTATGCATATGCTTTTATTTCTAAACATACTTCCCATGAGCTCACATTTCTCCTTTATAACAATTTGAAATATAGTCAGCACACTGATTATAGAGAGCCATGTGTGACATAATCCCACATTGGATTAGAACCTCATTTTTGTGAAGAGTAAGCTAAAATTAATATCAGGAAAACCACATAAACATGAAGTAATTCCCATTCACTTGCAAAATAGTTACCTGAGGCAAAATGTACAACAATCTTGAACGTAGCATGAGAAATGTCATCCACTGACATCAGATCATTTCATGAAACGGAATCATCTGCAGGTGTACATACTACTTTTTGTAGGCTACAGGGTTATCCATTCTTTGACCAGTCCATAGCATAATATATTTTCATTTTAGAATGTGGTATCTTTATCCTGCTAATAAGGCCTTAAAAAGTGACATTTTATTATGAAATCTGTGGTTTGGACACCTCTTAAATTATTTAAACATAAAGTAAATGAAATATTATGTTTATGTTTCATTTTATAAGAACACTAACTTATTAAAGGCAAAAGTGTAATATTGGGTTCCCTTGATAGGCATTTAATCGTGCCACCATTTTAAGACTGTATTGCTGTAAAGTCAAGCTTCATTGACTTCTGTGAAGCAGAGAAACACAGAAAAAGGCGTACCATACAAAAAGTTAACAAAATACATAAAGATTTCCATACTGCTGTTTCTTTTCCTCTCTAAGAAGAGCTGAGAAAGAGGATTAATTTTGGCAAAATACCTAAGTGTCCTAAATAATCCAGTACCTATGTCATTTATTTTTGTTATTAATCATATTAGTCGCTAGCTCATTGCAGCTCTTCTTTTGCAAAGTACTCAGTAAAATATGGACTGGAGTTTTGCAGTCTGAAGAAAGCTATAGTTCATTCCCCTCCATTTGGTTTAATTCTAAACGTTATGCACACCATGTAATGAAGTTTTTTACACAGAACTGTACTATATCACAATATAGTTACCCGAATTCTACACATTAATAAAAGCAGAATTGTATTTGGCTGAAAACCAAAAGCACATCTGAACTAGGCTGTGTTATGCTGCATAAATTATGCATAAATTATGCAGTGTAATACCACTATGTGCTGGGTTATTCTGACCTGCATAACTGAAACTGTTCTGACATTTATATGGGAGTGAAGAATGCATATAAACAGAATGTTAACTATGATCACTGATTAGTGTACTCATTTTAGATGCATGTAGTGATATATATTGCCTAGTTCAGAATACTGTATATCAAGAGAAATATATTTATCAGAGCCAGACCAGTGTGTGAGAGGCAATAGCAAAAGGAGGACCACATAGTGTATTATATGCATATTAAAACATTATAATTATTGTGCCTATTCTGAGTCTTGACACCTCTAGGAATTACACATCAACTGCTGGAATAGTGGTTATTCTATGTTAAGTTGAACAACTGTTCCATGAGTTATTGTTGTTTGACTTTTTTTTCATAAAATGAAATGTTTATCAAAAAAAAAAAAATAGAATCTGCCCCACCCATTGGGTATTTTGCCCCACACTCTCCTTTTAAATATGCTGACTCCAACAGTCATACAACAACAAAATGTCTGACAAAAGCAGCACCTCAGTTCTGTACAGAAAGACTACTGAGAATAAATTGCATGCATTTTCATTGTACTTTAAAAGGAATATGATCAAAAAATAATTAAAAAAGTTGGCTGTTGACAGACAACTCATCCAAATGTAGAATAGCTGCACTAGCTACTTTCTGTGCATTGCATTTTTTAATGTTTATGCTTTATGATGAAATTTTTACAGAAAAACTTTCAGAGAACTCCATGCCAACTGGCAGAGTTTTTTTGGTTTTATTCATGGATCTTACTGAATAATACAGCATTGTACAGCATTCAGGTATAGCTCTGAAAGAATGAAAATGTTAGGTTACCTCATGTGTGTGTGGTGGAGGGCAGATCATTGTAGAAAGTATGCATATAATTAAAAAGGACATGTTCCACAATCAAGAAAGTATGTTGATAGAGTTCAGAAAAAAAATGTAAAACTCACATTCCCACCTTCCTCCCAAAGTTCCTTCTTTTACTATAGTACCAATTTATTTATTTACTTGCTTAGTCAGCTAGTTATATTATTATTATTATTATTATTATTATTATTATTATTATTATTATTATTATTATTATTATTAATTAATTAATTAATTAATTAATTAATTAATTAATTAATGTATTTATTTATTTATTTTACTGGGTAAACCAATAAGTCAAAGGCACTTTTCTGCCATGACTGGAGACAAAGACACATAGGGCATAAAGGTACTAATATGCACTATAAACATAAATATTGCAGTGTCAACGACATACAGACATACAAAAAGAATGAATATTGGTTGTCTTAGCAATGATGGATTGTCTGAAGACTGGTCATTTAAGAGTAACTGACAAGTATCTGAGAAGTGTTTGACAGTACCCTTTTATCAATTGTATGTTACAGGGCAAATACTGTTATAGGGGATTGTGTTGCCCATTACCCCCTATTTACTGTTTGTCTCTGAAGTCTCCAAATATCATTGAGGGATATAGTAATTGGATATTTTAAGTCATAATGGAAAAATGTTCACTAACGCACCCTTCTTTGAGGAGATTTGACCGGTCTTCATTCACTGGTCACTGACATGACCCATTCTCATATAAAATGATACAGAAAATGAGAGTATAAAGTCAAATGTAGAACAATCCAGTGACATGCATAAATGTGCCAAACAATAACTAAATAAATAATCAGCATTTAGCATATGGAACTATTACATGCAACAGACAGTGCAGTTAATATATTAAATGACCAGCATGAAGGAATCAAGATTTTTTCTTGTTCCTATTGATTATACATGCATGAAAGGATGCGAACCAGGTGGTTTGTGCTTGTGCTTATAAAGTAGTTGAATAGCCTATGCCCAGGAAAGGGACTCAGCATTACACTGGGGGATATAAAGGAAACAAGGTGAAGCAAAACAAAAAACATGGCAAGTTATGCAGGAGCAGGTTGTAATAAGCAATTACAGGTTCTAAATGATTACATACTGTTCAGAAGCACAACAGTCAGCTGATGGCAGTGTGGGAGGGTTAATGTGGATATTGACATGTTGAAGCTGCTACAAAAACAAGACGGGCTTGTAATGATCATAAGGCGTATAAGCAGTAATTGAAGACCATGAAATATATAAGTAAAATGTTCTTCTCTCCCTAATGGATCTGCTACAAAAGCTTTTGGTAAGTGTGCTATGAGCCTGGCCCAAGTTCATTTACAATCAAACATAATTTAAATATCAGGGAATAACAATTTGCAGGTGGTTGGGTCATTAATGGTAAATGTTTTGCAGAAGTTAGCAAAAATAAGCAGGATGTAGAAGTAGCGGAATACTTTTATATTAATGTAAAGTCCATTAGGAATGAAAATGTGGAAAGCTTACAAAACAGTGTTAGGCAGTAATCTTTTTAAAGTAAATTATGAGTCACAAGTAATTCTGAGTACAGTGGGTTAGGATAACCAACCAACAAACTTCCTGATAAGAAAAACAGGCTTAATAAATGGGTTACACTGTGGCACAGTAATATATTAGATGTATTATACAATAAGGAGAATTTCTCCCATAATAAGAGTACCCTACTAGTAAAATATGGGATTCTTAAATATGAGCATTGAGATGGACTGAAGTATGTATTATTTATTTATTTATTTTTGGAGTGCATATCAGCTAACAGCTCTGTTACAATTGGAAGTGAATAGAACTGTTTAAGCTTAATTTCTATTCAATGACAAGGTTGTGGTCTGATGTCTGTAAAAGATGCTGTCGATGACAGAGGATGGCTAAAACCTCATTCCTGTAGTGAGAAAGAGATGACTGCATGAACATTAAAAGATACACGATACGATTGTCTGCTGCATATAAGAATTTAACTTATTATGGAGGTCACATTTTGATGAGTATGCAGTTTAGTTTCTATATATTTATAGTACGGGATTGCATGGAAGTAGGATTGCAGTGGTAAGCATGCATGTGACTCCAGTGAGATGTAGGTTTATAGATTAAATTTTATATAATTAAATGATTACAGTTAACTGGTTGGATTTCCCACTAAATAATGGCATATTATGGAAATGAGATGTATATGTGTATATCTTATAATTTCAAAATACGGAAATCCCGAATTTCAGTATTTCGAAACCATAAAGTTGAACAGCCTAAATCCCAAAACTACACAATCACGAAACACAAAATCATGAAAAGAAACACACCATATACCACACAACACATACATCATCCAACCCAAACCACAACAAACAAAACACACACAAACACAAAAACACAAACAAATAAACCTACACTACATATAAGCAGGGGGACAAGCCCCCCTGCACCCTCCATGAGGGGGGGTTGCACCCCCACACCCCCCTACTTTTATATACCAACTCCGAGATTGCACAAACACGCAGAAAGGAATCTCACATCCACAATTCTACAGCCCCTCGCGCACACACAAACATCATACATATACAAACACCATCACATCCAACAATTACACACCCATACTTTCACCTGCCTACCATAACCCAGACATACAACTAACAAACACATTCACACACACTCAAACTCCCACACAAAACCCTAATAAAACACTCACTTACCTTAAATTACACCTAAATCCATACACAACATGAAACGCCATCCAGTCACAACACCGCACGCAATGCACTGTAAAGCCATAACCGTGAATTTGAGATATTTGGATTCCCGATTATGCACTTTCGCAATTTTAAACATTCAATTTATAAGTATATAGATATATATATATATATATATATATATATATATATATATATACACAAATATAGATATATATTTATATATATTTATATATATGTAGATATAGATATATAGATATAGATAGGTATGTGTGTTGGCTGTCACTCAGTGTAGACATCAAATGAGCTGATGGACCAAGAAATCTCAGTGCCATGCAGTGCTATCTTCCATACTATCTAGTAATACTTGCTTAGTGCCGCTACCCCTTACTGTTTCTGTGGTGCCATGCTACCAGTCTCGTGCTCCAAGGTCACAATTACTGGGCACTCAAAGTAATCCCCCTGGGTCATATTATGTTAAGGTGTATCAGATGGCTACTAAGTATATTATACTATCACTTATGTGTATTTACCCATAATACTGCAGATAATCAGTTAGCTATATCATTTTTTAGTTGAACTGGGGTTTAAATAAACAGAAAAATGCATGCTTTCCAGAGAAAAATTCAGCTAAAAATTGCGAAACAGGAAATAAACTTCAGGAAAATACTGACCACTCATTAACTAGGCCTACTTCTGCTTCTATCTAAACGTGACTGAAACTGCCTTTCTCTAACTTATAAATTTATCTAATCAACTGAAGAAAAAAAAATAGACAGAATAATTACACAAAACATGAGCTCATTGTGCCTTCTGTACCTGCAAGCTTTCTCCCTCTTTACTTAATGTCCATGCAAAAAAATTGTACAAGTTCCATAAATACACTGAGTTCTTTCAGCCTTGCTCACTTCAAATAATAAACAGTCCTTAGCAAAAAGGGCTGCATTGCTTTAATAATAGTCCAGATGAGTATTCTGGAATACGTCAGCAATGGCGCACGCATGTACATACATACACACATATATATATATATATATATATATATATATATATATATATATAGGTTTACTATTGAAATGTCGATCCCGACATGTGCGACTCGTCTTGCACGAAAGCGGAACTGCGATCGCCACTACACCGACTCCCAGATGTGCGAATGGCAAAACCTCGCCCCTATCCGACCCATGGTAGCATGGGTGTGGAGGTGTTGCGCGGCCGGTAATGTCGAATGTCGAAGGTTTCGTGGTTTCGGTTCGCTAGTGAACAGTTTTCGCAGTTTCAGTTCGCGCAAACACGTCGATGAGGTCGCCGTTCGACCGAAGTGCATTCGCACATTCAATAGTAAACCATATATATATATATATATATATATATATATATATATATATATATATATATGTAATATAGTACATTAAAAGGGAACATGGCTAAGGTTACAACAGGCAGTCATGAAACATGTAATGGTATGTTTGCCATTTCCTTCTGTGAAGTGCGATCTGAGTTGATATATTTAAGTAGCAGGGGGTGTGGGGGTGCAACCCCCCATGGTGGGGTCAGGAGTGTTTGCCCCCCTGCTTATAATTTTAGATGAGTAATATGTTTCTGTATCTATTTCTGCTGCAGTACAGTCAATATTGGTATCCTGTATGTTTTTCAGTATTATGAGATTCAGTATTATGAGTTTTCAGTATTCTGAGCTTTTGAGATTTAGGATTTTGAGTTTTCAAGATATTGAAGTGAACATATATATATATATATATATATATATATATATATATATATATATATATAAGCGATCACTATTTCATTCAACTAACTTCCCCTTTTCTATTTGATTTTGATGTCGAGGCTCTTTCACTTTCTCTTAGGCCAATTTTCCAGTCTATGTCTTGTTGGTGTCTGCATCTAAGAAACTCTAAGCCATTTAAAGTAATATTGCTTATCCAGCAGAAGTTAATAGTTTATGAAGCACTAGCTCATTACCAATGTGTGTGTGTGTGTGTGTGTGTGTGTGTGTGTGTGTGTGTGTGTGTGTGTGTGTGTGTGTGAATGTTTGTGTCTGTGATTTTGGAAACAGTTTAATTCACAAAGTATGTGCTACATGTGCACTGGAAAATAATTACAACAGCCTTATTGTACAGATTTTTCACACTTAGAATGTGATGTAAACATACAAGAATAAGGAATATACAGAGAAAGGGGAGAATAAACTACATGTAGGTGGGTGGGATTGATCAAACAGATAATTCATTTAGTGATAACCCATTAATGTTGGATTTTCCCACATTTGGCATCTTTTAATCACAAAGATGATGTCCAAGTGATTAAACAAAGCCAACTGTTGTTAAATCCAACTTTTCTCCTCACATGAGAGGGTTATTGTAATGACATTATTTAAGAAAATAATTTCTTACCTTGTCTAAATAATGCTGTTGTATAAATTAACGGTATTGTTCTTCTGCAGCTCCAAAGGAGCTGCTAAACTCCAATCATCGGGAGTCACTTTTACTTTTTTAAAAAAGGTACTCCCACTGACTGAAATTTAGCAGACCATTTATATTTCTTATTTTTAATTTGTCATTGGATGTCCTGTGTTTATTATTTTTTCCATGTAGGCTAAGAAGCCTGCATGCATTCTTCTGTTTATGTGGGGAAGCTTGCTAATTAGTCAAACAGGGAGTTGTTTTTCTTTTTTTTTGTTAATATGTGTTGATTTTTTTTATATTTTTGGTTCCACCTTTCTGTTAAATTAATAATGTTTTTCTTGGTTTATGGAGAAGAAGAGGAAGAAGACAGGGTAGTTATAACTACACCTTTTAATAGGTACAGCTATCTGAACTTCAATTTGGTCTCATACATTCATAGATTCAAAGAGTGTTACTAGGCTAATGACCTTGGGACCTTTATAAGCCTAGCAAAGTTTTCCCCTGAAAGAATAATGATGTCCTGTTTCCAAATAGGACAATGAGGGTCATGCATTTATATGCTACCTCTGTCCATGACGGGCATGGGTGTTAGGCCTGGTGTAGATTTCCTCTTCTCCATCCACTGGATAATAGATAAACTCAGCTTCACATGGATGGGAAACCTGTTCCATAATAGATGCAGTTCCTGAGACATTTATCTGTTACTCTAGTATGATCTAAGTTACAGACAAAATTCAGGTCCCTAGAACTTGTATTTCTGGCATTCTTTGACTTACGAATACATAGGGGATTCATAAGTGTAGGGTTTGTGAATGACATGCAAGCCAGACATTGATCACCCCTCAGCAATCTATAGGAGATTGTGTAGAGGGAAAGGGCTTTAAGGTGCTCACTGTATGGCATGTTTGTTACTCCTTGTATTCTTTTTGTAAGGAATCTTTGAGATTCTGTAGTTGCTGCATATGCATGGTAAGGTACATACCAAAGGGAGCATTGTACTCTGTGATTGGCCTGATATGGGTGGAGTACAGTGGGATAATAACCTCTTTGGACCTAGATGCAATGCCCTTACTTATAAGTTGTGCAAAATAAAAGGACTTCCTCACCACTGTGGGCATGTTGTGGTCAAAGGTAAAACTACTCTCTTTGTGTATACCTAGATACCTGACCACTGGGTAGATTCTTAGAGGTGTATTATCAAGATGGTAATTAGCTGGGATGCGTAAGATCATGAGTTTGGCACCATTTGTTAGTCAGAGATAGACTTTCTTGAAGAATGCTAGTGTCTGCAGTGGAGTTGATGATAACTCCCAGCTTGCAATCATCTGCAAACTTTGTTAGCCATAAACCTTCATCATTTGATTCCATTTCAGAAAAATAGGTGCCAAAAAGGAGCAAGCCCAGTACTGAGCCCTGGGGGATTCCGCTAGTGACTAGCCTCCTGGTGGAGGTGGCCTTACTTATTTTGATCTCCTGGGTCATATCAGTGACCACTTGGCTATCCAGTGGGTTATAAAAGAGTTTATACCTAAATTAATGAGCTTATCTATAATACTTGAGCGGGGTATTGTATCAAAAGCCTTGGCCAAGTTGAGGTAAGATGTGAACTTATTCTTACCTTCATCCAGTGCTTTGCTGACCTTCTCAAAAATGTCCACCAGATTTAATAGGCATGACCTTCCATTAACAAAAACAAACTGTGATGGGTCCAGCATTTGCAGGTTGCCTATGTCCTCATTTATCATGTCCATGATGATTCTTTTCATGGCCTTACATATGAACTGCCTGTTTAGATTGATTGGGGGCTTTTAGTATGTATGGCTTTGTTCCTCCTATGCTTGGCCAAGATTTTTTTTCTTTTGTTGTCTTACCAGTTGATACTGTGATTCTACTAGGGTGGCTGGTCTTTTGAGTTTGTCTTATCTTAATATGAGAGGGCACAGCTCACTCTATACAGCTGTCAATATGGCTATACAGAAATTTTGTGTATCCTATCATGTTTACTGGGTCTGGGGGTGCTTAGTACAGGGAGGTTAACCTTGGAACAATTATAAAGGTTTTTGGTTTCCCTGGATCCCCAGATTTGATTTTTTTCATGTAATACTGCCTTATGGTCAGATCTGCCAAGCTAAGATATTACATTCAGTGAGGAACATTGGTGCCCCCATGTTCATTAGTACAATGTCAAGGAGAATCGACCAACTGTTACAGAATGTTGGTATTAACAAAGTTTATTTAGGAATTGTTGGGCTTGTGCATTACAAGTAGTGTGAAATTCCTTATCTATAGAGGTGTAGTTGAGATCCCCCATGAATTTTATATTGGGTTGAATGGTGAGGGACTCTAGTACACTGAGATAAGTAGTATTGGTTTCCTGGGATATAGTGGGGGACCCATATGTTGCAAGGTTATGGTATGACACCCTGATTATGGTGAGTTGCACATGTATGAGTTCAAGTGCATCATGCACTTTAACTAGTCTGGATGTGAGGTTGTTTATGATATAGACTGAGACTTCTCCACCTTTAGTTTCATCCTGTGCAATAGCTGGTCTAAAGGTGTGATGGGCATTATAACCTTGCATTGCTGGGATTCTCTTAGCGACTTTAAACCATGTCTCGGTTACTACACAGATGTCTACATTCTCCAGGGAGAGGAAGGCTTGCAGGGAGTGGAATTTCTTATTAAGACTTCTAGCATTGAGCAGTACCACCTTCAAATATTTCTACATAGGTTCAGTTAAGTTGGTAAGTTTAGCAGTTTAGCACTGCCTAAAAAAGGCAATATGGGGTGTCAAAGGTATTTGCCAATATCTGAAAGCCTAGTGGGTTTAGGTGCAGACCATCTATGGCAAAGCAGCATGGTCTGTCAACAATGTCCTCCCAGGCCATCAAATATTGTACTGCCCTGGAATGACACCAGAAGCTAAGCCATTTGTTAAAATCAGCCATTTTCCATTGGTAACATGGAATCATCACTGGAGAAGGTAGTATGCTGCTCACTTCAAGGCTCATACCTGCCTGAGATGCATAATCAGTGAGCTTGGTCATGCCTCATTTCATATAGTTAAGGGATGTACATCTCAGGTCATTAACACACACACATGGAATATGAACGAATCATACTGGTACCTGCGGTTCAATGATCTGAGTACCTGTGTGACTTGATGGATCCTAGCCCCAGAAAGGCGACTAACCATGATTTTCTCCTTACTCAGTCTGGTGAGGGAGGCATCAGTGTGCCTCACTATAGAATCACCAATGACCAGGAAATTTGGCTGTATTCTGGTTTGCCTTAAAGACATAGCAGTGGAGGCATTGGACACAGTGTTACTATGTGTTGCTGTCAGTGGTGTTTTAATGGAGTGTTTACATGATTGATGAGGACCCTTTCTTTGATTGTGCTGTGCTGGAGGCCTTAGTGTTTTAGGAAGGTTACCTGTAAGCACCGCACCATAAGTAGTTTTATGTGTAGGGTCTTTACCCTGTGCAGCAGTAGGCATGGTGCAAGTGTCACTGACAACCTCTATAGGATTAGTTTTGGTTGCATGAGGGAGTTTTGCCTCCAGAGTTAAAGTGTATTTACACCTCTCACATATATTATCTGTTTTATTAAGAATAAGTGGGTTGTTGGTGTACATGAGGCAATTGCTAAAATGCCTCAGAATACCTCTCTCAACCAAAGTGGCCACAGAGAGAGTCGGGAAGTGCATATCCATGGTCACTGATCAACAAGGGAGGAGTGAGGAAAACTTAAATATTGAACAAATCAGTAAGACAAGAAACTTGATGAGCAGCACTCAGGTAAGAGCAAACTAGATGCTCTAGCAGTTTAAAAAGATCCGTCTTGACAGTAATGTCACAAGAGTGCAGACCATAGACCAGAACAAATACACTTAGAACAGCAGGCACATTAAGCCTTCACCAGCAATTTCCAGCTCAGAAGGGTTAAGGCTTCCCTTTCCTCCCACAAAATTGTAGACCGCAAACCTTCCCAATGTAAAATACCTGGTTTGGAATCCAAGTGTTAAATAGATATTTTTTTAAAGCAAGCTAGGGAAGAGAGTATTATTATGGATTCCAACTTATACCATCTAATGATACAGGATGCCAAATCCCAATATCTATATCTTCTGCCCAAAATACACAAGGATCTACACAACCCACCAGGGAGACCCATTGTTTCAGGCAGAGGGTTACTCACAGAACCATTTTCACAGTTCCTAACCAAGTATTTGCAACCACTATTGAAATTTATCAGAGCATGCATACAGGACCCCAGTCAGTTTTCTTATGTATCATCTCTGATATGCAATTAGAACTGGGTTGGCTCCTATGTATACTTGATGTTACACCTCTTTATACCAACATTCCACATTGGGCTGGCCTTTGTGCATTACAATATTGGTCAGAGAAAAGTGAACTTTATCAGCCTGGCTACAATACATTCCTGGTGTGTTTAGCAGAGCATGTTTTAACCAAAAATGTTTTGTACTCTTAGGACCAGTGCTATTGGCAAATACAGGGTACAGCAATGGGGGCATCCTTTGCCCCCATTTATGCATATTTATTTATGACCTATATGGAGGATCATCTCATTTATAACCCTGGGCATAATTTGTATTTGGAGGAAATTGACATTTGGAGGCACTATCTGGATGACTGTTGGCTGGTTTGGAGAGCTGATAGTATACATCTTCAAGAATTTGTGGAATACTTAAATGGGAACAAGTGTGGAATCCAATTCATGGTCCATTACCATACAGATCAGATTATGTTTCTGGATGACCTTCTAAAAAGCAATGAGGACAATACCCTAGATAGTCAAATTTTTCGGAAGTACCCACAATACAATTCATTATTCCATGCATCCAGCTTTCACTCACAGCATATCATCATAAACATCCCCAAATCACAGTTTTTTTGGGTCAAACATGTTTGCTCCAATATGGAGAAATATGAACAATATAGGAGTGATCTAGTACAAAGATTCAAAAACTGGGGTTATAAATATGGCAATATTATTACTGGCAGTAACTAGGTCTCTAGCCAGGATTGGAGGGACCTGCTGATATGCAAGGAACATTCAGGTGATAAAACGTTGGATCTGAGGTTAATTACCACATACAGACATAACACGGAAGCATTTATGGATATCATTAACAGGCACTGGAACATTTTGCTATCGGATCATAGGTTATCTGACATTTTAGGCAACAGATGCCCATTTTCATTTTGTAGAGGGAGGACACTTATTTCAGTCATTACACACATCATCAGGGGCTTCCATGACACAACAACAATGCACCATTACAGGGGAGATACTGTGTGGTTGTATACCTTGTGGGCACTGTACACATTGCATTAGAGTTAATAAAACCAAACAGTTCAGCAGCAGAAACCTTGCATTGGTCTATAATATTAAGTTCCTGACCAGTTGTGGGTCTGACTGGGTAATATATTTGGCAACATGTACATGTTCTGCATTTTACATTGGCCAAACATCTAGACCCCTATGCTTACAGATTGGTAAACATTTGAGCGATATTAGGAATAAGACATAATCAAATGCATTATTTAAACATACACTCAAACGTGGTAATGCTTCCTACAGATTTACTGTCATTGATAAAATATTTGGTGACAAGACTAATAAATCTGTGTGGCATACCATTCTCAATGCTAAAGAGAAGAAGTGGATTATTAAATTAGGTGGGCTATTTTAGTCTGGACTAAATGATCATTTATAATTAACCAATAACCAACTGTGCTTAGTTAATGAATTTGTATAAATTATGTGGATGTGACTATGTTCTGTTTGACACTGAGGAAGGCTATTTCAGACAAAACTGGTCTGGTTGGATTTTTGCGGGGTTAGAGGGCTTTACCCTGCCCTTCTGGTCATTCATGGTTGAATAAAATTGAGTTACTTTAACCACATTCAGTGCTGGCCTTGATTTTTGAGTTTGAAGTTTGTTGGGCCTTTGCACTTGCCGTACTTGCAAGGGCAATTTTGGCTTGACCCAAGTGCTTAAACCACAACAAAGACACTTAGAATAAGAAGCACAACAAGCCTTCAGTAGCAATTCCCAACACAGAATGGTGAAGGCTACTCTGTCTTCCCACAAGAGTGCAGATCATAAACCTTCTTAATGTAAAATAACTGGTATGGAACCCAAGTGATTAAACTAGAACTAACACACTTATAGAATAACAAATACAATAAGATTTCAACCAGCAATGCCCAGTTCAAAAGGATATAGGCAATCCTGCCTTGTCACAAGAGTCTAGACCACAAACCTGCCTAATGCTAAATGACTGGTTTGGAGCCCAAGTGCTTAAATCAGAAAAAAAGCACTTTTAGAATAACAGACACAATACGCCTCAAACCAGCAATTCCCCATTTAGAAGAGTGTAGGCTATCCTCTCCTGTCACAAGAGTATAGATCACAAGTATTTCTAATGTAAAATAACAGGTTTGAAGCTTATATCAGAACAGATGTACTTTGCAGAGATAAGGACAAGGTAACTATATCTATTTTTTCAATAACTACAACTTTCCAGAGTCATGTTCATATTCTCAGCTTGTCTAAATTGGTGGCAGGGCAGCTGCAAATAAACATTTTGTTACAACTGCTGCTAGACTTGTTCCTGTTGGGAATAGTCAATTTATTATAAGTACACTGTTTGGTCTGTCCAGTGGATGCACAGTTTTGAATACTAAATACTTTTCATTATATAATACAAATGACCTTATTACCAAAACAAGTAATTGAAGAAGAAAGGAAGTACTGTGGGACTCATATGAGATTAGAAATCAAAACACAGTTATTATATATATATATATATATATATATATATATATATATATATATATATATATATATATTAAAAAAATAAAGCTCACAAAGAGACCAAGAGCACAGCTTGATTTCAGTTCTTTCCTAGTCCCAAACCAGGCATGGTATAGCTACAAGTGGCTGAGATCAAATTTCTTCAGAGTTGTCTGTCTAAATCAAAAGACACAAAGAAACAAATCCCAGCAGTCTATTTTTCATAGGAAATTGCTGCTTATGTAGTTTTTATGTGTATTCTAGCAGTGGTTACTTTATTTTGACACAGTTATCCATGCTTCAAGTTTGTGCAACCATGGAGTTGGCATATATATGTTTGGGGTGAGTGGGGAGCTTGCCCACTTGGAAAAAGCATTTGAGTTTGGTTTTGTGGTTCCTCTGTGTTTTGTGAGTTAGTGTTTCATAAAGGAACCACTTGAGGTAGTCTGAGCAGTGTACTCATGTATAAACACTTTATATATGGTGCCCTGGCTTACTTTTCCAGAGTTTACATCCATAGCTCAAAGTACCACATTAGCTCCTTTTTATACTGAACAAATGTTGTGACTTCCTGGGGAAGAATGACATTTTGGAAAGTATAATGTACCTTGATAAGGTGGACTTTCCACACCGGGAGACAACCAGTGTTGCTCTTGCCTATGTTCAGGACTATTACCGTTATTCACTAAACTAAACAATATTCAGAGGTAACTTTCTAACTTTCGGTGATTTCCTTAGTTAAGGCATTGTTTATTAATTTGCTGTTACATCAGTCTCACTAGCTTGTATAAGAAGATTTGTGTGTACATTCATGGAACAGATCAAAACTGGAAACTGCCTCCATTCATTTTGTCATATCAGCACAGTCAGTGGCCCATAATCTCGAATAAGAATTCACTTCTTCAGGGGCATCACTGTCCATAGACATTTCTAATCTATGTCTCATGAAACCAGAATATGTGTTGTAAGATATGACTTAATCATTTCCTTATTCTGTATGAAACTGTGCCTGCTTTGTCCATGGCAATTCCTAAAAAACACTTAGAATGATCTATGTTGTGCTTCACATGACTAATAATCCATTCACTATTAAGTTCTTTATCTTCTCTTTATCTCACAGCAAAAAGTAACATTTGCAGAAATTAAATACCACACCAAAATTAAAACATTAACACCACACTGTGTTCTGATTGCCTTGCTAAATTCACATATGTCCAGCACCTCTTACATTGCTATACACTTACATGACACATTCTGGCTCACAAGCTTAATTTCCAATCAAACACTTGCTTTCTGCAGCCAATATTTCTCACACAAAGTTTGTCCTATACCTTTACTACAACTAAATGCCAGCATTGTTGTTTCCTTTTTGCAGCACTTTTACTCAATATAGTTGACCTTGTATATGTTGTAAACTTCTTAAGCAAGCTTATGATGCTATTTCTCAGGAGAGTAGTCATAAAAAAATCTTTTCACCTATAACGGATATTACTGCATCTGTCAAGATCCATGTCTATTTTTCATCATTTATGATAAATGTAGACATACCTTATTCATTTTCTTTGTTAGTCTTTCTGAAAAAAAATGTTGATGATTTAGTGTTGTTTTCACTTGTTTTTTTTTTCATTTCTCTAAGAATTTTATATTTTAGCATTATATGTTTTATATTTACTACTGTACTGTAGTTAGTCTACTACAAGAAGTTTATTTTATGCGCTCTTCCTTTCTACGGTTGTGGTATTTAACTGCTTTTTTATTGGCACCCCAAATTACAATGCACATCTGAATGTGTTTTTGATTATACTTATTGGCAGAAATGCAGATCACCACTAATTTTAACTTTTACTATTCAGTCATTTTCATGCACATTTGCATTTGTATTTACAAAAATATTTACAACTTTATTTACATATACTCAACATTCTTTGAACTTTATTCCAGATTTATTTATTATATGCTAAGATTCCCATTAACTTATCTGCCAAACACAGTTAGAAGATTACCATTGCATGGCTATGAAGGGCACACAATCTATATATTTACATCTTTATTTACATAAATTCAGCATTCTTTGAACTTTGTTCCAGATTCCAATTTCATGTTATAACAAAATTCAGATTACAAAGACAAGAAGGAATGTATACTCTGTCTGGTCCATGTCCAGAAACAGCAGTCCAAGACAGAACACAAAAGTCAATAGCAAAGACCTTCCAAGAGTGAATACAAATTCTGTTTATTAATTTTTCCTGAAACGATAAATTCAGTCAAAAGAACAAAAAGAATGAAACTATTTTCTCATATTAACAACTGATAGAAAGTATATTACTGTGATTTTGTTTTGCTTTACACCCAGTTCTTACAAGGAAATAATGGCACATTTTATGTTTTTCTTTCATGTTTCAGCATAGTTATTAGCTTGTTTTTGCCCCCTAATGGCTTAATGCATGTATGTGCGTGTGTGTGTGTGTGTGTGTGTGTGTGTGTGTGTGTGTGTGTGTGCATGTGTTTGTGACAGATAGACTGTGTGAGCCTGAAACTGTGTTTCTGTGTGTGTGAGTGACAAACTGCCACAGCAGTCAACCATAGCAAGTCCTGCATAATAAATTCAGCAGACGTAAGTTGAGCAGATGTATTGCCTCTTGATTTAGCATGAAGATGCAAAAATGTACAATATAAATGAGAGAACAGGAAAGAGATGTGAGTGTGTTACCTGTCAAATGTAGAGTAAATCCAAGACCTATGATTAAGTGGATTACTGTAAAGGGATATAAATGTAAATTACGCATACCACACTTGGTGAATGTACAACAAATATAAGATTTTCAGTTGTAAGGAAGGAGTAGAAATATATTCTAGCCAAATAACTTATTCATACAGTGACTAGTAAATTAATGCAGTAAATAATTTTAATTGTAACATAAGACATTATTAGTAAATTAATAATTTCTGCTGCAAATTGTCTCTTACAAAACATAACCTGGCATCTGTTAGCCTGAAATGTTTCAAGTGCATTAGAAAGCATGCACTATATGGGAGTGCCTGTTTGAATGTATAGATAGAATTTTGATGTATAAGGAATGCATGTAATTACAATACATAATACACTATTTACGGTAAACTATGTCCTGAACATGGTAAAAGTTGCTAAGAAACAAAGACAAAATTATATTGTCACAGATTTAGTGTAAAATGGTTTTCACTGCTTTGCAAGATTGTGAATCAGGATCTTTCAGTACCTATTAAAATTTACAGCATTGCAACAAGTTAATTTTGCAAAAGATGGCAATTCAAGACTGCCTAAGTGTACATGAAAAGGTTTACAAAGATGCTTGTATTTCTAGTTGGGAAACAGGCAGCACACTCACCTTTGGTACAGAAAGTTGTAGGTTCAACTCCCACACCAGAAAGATCAATTACTGACACTGTAGTTCAGCATAAAGGGGGTGCTGCACTCGTGACTGTCCCATCCTTTGGATGAGATATTAAACCGAAGTCCCATCTGTTTGATTTGGTAATAACTCAGGTGGATGTAAAAGATCGCACAGTAACTATCAAAAAGAGTAGGGGTCCTTTATTTATGCAAAGAAAACAATATTTATATATTAGTTATATATTTGTGAGATTTACAAAATTTACATATTTACAAGATACAATTTTCTATATCCTGCTTTTACTTATGACACATTCATACTTATCTTTTTTATATCAAATTTCTGTCCCTATTAGATGTCCACTTCTTTTTCCATAACTACCATCCAATTTTGTTCAATATTATTGCCAAAATTCCTTTTCCAGTGAACATAATTTGATTTTTTTCCTTACATGCCATACAACAAAAAACATTTTTTTATGAATTCTTTTAACATATTTTTATTTCTGTTTTTATAATGCCAGTATTTAATCCTGTCCATATTTATCTTATCCACTTTTTCAATACCTTCAAAGACATTTTCTTTATACTTTTCCCATAATTTTATCACTCTTTTACATTTCAGAAACACATGTTCAGAAGTTTCCTGTTTGCCACAATATAACATGGGGAGATTCAATAATGCCTACACAATAAATGTGACTGTGTGCTAATTGCTGTGCGATATGCACATGCCCACAAAAGGTTTTAGATTCAGTAAACTCTGTGCAGTGGCGCTCACTCACATGCAAACATGGAAGCTTTTGTGGCATGGAAATTACAGCATAAGTAGCTGAACAGTAATGAAGGAAATCAACATGGTGGAGGGATTCAATAGGCTGTAAAGTAACTGTGTAGACTCGGTCTTCATGTTGACCATGTATGCAAATGTTTAACGAATACAGCAGTCTACATGGAAAGTAGAGCAAGTAAGTTTCCATACATTTCTACAGAACAGACCCTAACATGTAACTCCACACACATTATGACATTTCCAGACATGTTGGATGATAGAAAATACATTAAAAATAACAAGAAGTCCTTATTAAGTGTCATAACATAAATGCCACTTTGCACCCCCACCCCAAAATGAACAATGTAATTGTAACTGATGTACACAGCTAAAAGTGTAAACCCCATGAAGTATAGAATACCAAACCTGAATTCCTGTGTGTACATATATACACCTGAGTAATAACCTCCCTTGACTGTACAAACTTTGGCTCCCCTTCAGTTTCCCTGCCTACACAGTTACCATGTAGATTCAGGACTGTCAACATGGTAAAGTTGCAAATGAGGTCAAAACTCATTAGATTTGCTGAATTCAAAAAAACTTGTAGCCATGTAGGGATGTTCACCTCATGTAGGCACTTCCACAGTGTTCGTGTTGAATGTATGGCAACAGTGAATGATGACATCAGGGGGCGTCAGATTACACTTACAGAGGTGTACATGTAGGTCTGTAAAGTATAAAAGTACATGCAAGCAGCACACAATTCAGAAGTTCTGGGTCATCCTCTTTATTGTTTGTTAAAATGTATCATAGCTCTCTGCATTCATTTAAAGTTTATTTTTTAGTTTTCATCCTTGTTTGTACTATATGGTGCTTAGCATAACCATGGGAAATGGAGGAATGAATGGCAGGTTATGTAACATAACTATTCCTGTGGCAGCATATGTATAGAAGTAGAGTATAGAAGGTCCTGAATTCTACTGGAGGGTTTACAATCTTCTCTCTACTTTTTGAACTGCAAATTGGCATAATATAATAGGCACGGGCAAAAGTAGTAAGTTTATTTATATTCAGCTTATTGCAGCGTCGGTGCAAGGAGTGGCATGTAGGTGCACATTGTGTACCAAAGGGCACTAACAGAGTTCATATATTCAGTAAAGTAGCAGATGTTTTTTCAAAGCTGCTAATTATAGAATAAGCAGGTGATTTCAGTATGGTGGAGCTATTCAACAAGCTCTAAAGCATCCATATACCCTACATTCTGTTTTTTCCTGCATACTTCTATTCCATGGGAGTAGACACAAAGAAATTCTAGGCCTGAAATAAAATAGTCTCAGATGCTGCATTTGCAAGGTAAGTCCTGAACCTAGAATGTATTCTGTAATAATATTATGGCATACCCTTGTATATCTTATTTGGTGTGATAATGAAGTAAATAATGGTGGATTTGTCCAGAAAGTACCTTAACATGCGACTGCATCATATTTTATCATATGTGTCCATTACTAAGGTTTTCCTTCTTATTCCTCTCCTTTTTATTGCCCTTTTTGCATAATGCACCTCATAGTGCAAATACCGTAAGCCAGCAATGGCTGTGTTTATCGGGTTTGCTCAGAGTATAGTGGACCACCTGTGAAGCTTACAGCCAAAAATAGCAACTGGATGCATTCAATTAATACCCTTAGTCATTGTGAAAACCTGGCCTGGAGTACAGATGATACTGGCTTCCAGTACAGAATGTGCAATATTTGTTTCACTGCTGTGACATTGCAGTTTACAGCAATGAACAGCAACACAGACAACTGTTTCCTCAACATTCTTGTGGTGACAGGTGTAAGTGTAAGACTGGCATACACATGTTCCTGGGTTTGAATACCATATATATGCCATGTAGTATTATTTTTACTGACATTAAAAATGCTGCTGGTGTTTGCGCACAGCGTATCAATGTGCAAACAGGCATAACTCGCATGCCTGCACACTTTGTTAATCATTGTGCAAATCTGCTGCTCACTGAGCTATGGAACTGTATATATGATGCATTCTTGTTGGTGTTCATTATCCATTTCCTTTATATGACATAAAACTACATGTGGAAACATTGCAAGTTAAAGGCACATTCTCAGTATACATCATATATTCACAATACATACATGTGTTGTTCCTCCCCAACCAATACAACTCTAGGGGCTCAATATTGTTTTACACACATATGTCAACCACACCAAAGTGTAATATATAATGCTGTAGGACAGTCAGTGGTGTTGACAACTTTGCTCTGCTAAACTCAAACATCCAACTATACTCAATAACAGTACTTGTGTTTTTACACAGCTAGACTTCTACATACCTAGGACACACTCTACAGTTATGCTACGGGCCTCATATGAACCTATGAATCTATGTGCCTATGCAGGCCTCCCAGCCTATTGTTCCCAACATGGCCTGCTGATGTCACCTACCATAAGTTCACTTGCAGCCAATTAAAAGTCTGACTTGTGCCATGGCGCTTGTGTAAAGTACTGAGTTCTGTATTCTATATATTTAGATAAGCAGGGGGTTCTGTTCTCACTACAGTCAACTGTGTGTGTGTGTGTGTGTGTGTGTGTGTGTGTGTGTGTGTGTGTGTGTGTGTGTGTGTGTGTGTGTCCAACCAGAAGAACAAGTGTGTATCCTGCAGTTCCCTCCCACCTTCTCTCCAACATGCACTGCTGATGTCATCTACTATAAATTGTCCTTCAGACCTTCAGACATGTAAAAGTAAGACTTGTGCCATGGAGCTTGTGTATAATACTGTCCTTTGTAGCCTGTATATATTGATAGGTAGGGGTTCCTTTATCACTGCAGTCAACTGTGTGTGCATGGTAGAGATGTTACTTGACATTACAGAGATCCTTTTACACCAGCATATGGAGCACTGTTATCATCATATGCTCAAAAGACAATGCTGATGTACCACCATGCTCAACAGACCATCCCACCAGGGCAGGATCAGACATTGACCTAGAGCCCAGGAAGATGTCACCTTAGGTTCATTGGAGGTTCTAGGTAGAGAACTGGTGACATTTATTCTTTACAGTATGTCTGATGGGGGCAAGCAGGTGATGTTCACCCCAAACTAGCTGGTAGCAGGTTGGCAATGTCCTCAGGGTCATTATGAGTTGTACCATCTACTACTAGTTTGGCACAAACCTGGCTCTTCACTTTTAGATTTCTGATGTAGCTAAAAAGTCTCTCCTGATTATCTTTAGCTAGGGGGCTAGTTTAAGTTTGAACATGGCTCTAAAGGACTTTACAAGATAACACATTTCCTTGTTCATGCTGTGGAGGGTGTCCTTCCTCTGCTGAGTTAGTTCCCTCTTGTTCTTAGTATTACTTTCTTCCACTTGTTGCATAACCTATGTATGCTTGATGCCCACCAGAGTGGCTTATTTTCTGTAAGGACCTAGTTTTGATCCAGTCACATTCAGCTGACTCTATGCATTTGTATAGGTGTCTATAGAGACCATTTTGTAGACTTCTGTATAGCAGTCATTCTTGACAGTGGTAGCAGGGTGTTTACAACTATTTATGGCATCAGTTAGGTGGTGATAGTTTGCTTTGGATAAATCTTTCATCCTTTCTGCTCTTAAGTGGATAGTGGGTATGATTGTAAATGTAAACCAGAACTGACTGGGGGGGGGTGGCAAAACACAGGGGTTAGTGCAAAGAACCACTGTGCTGATAAGTACTAAATCTAAGACATTCAAACACCTTGTGGGGGGTGTAGACTGTTACACAGCATGTGTATTCACAAAATCGAAGATCCTTAGGGTGAGCATGTTTGAGTACATATATGATTCCAAATCGATGGAAAGATAGTTGAAATTACACATGACCAAGGTGGTTTGCTGTACAGTGAGTGACTCAGGTAAGTCCAAGTAGGCAGAGTGGTACTCATGGCTCATGGTGGGGGACATGTAGCTAACAATGATATGGACAAAGGTTTTACATATAGTTAGCTGGACTAGGAGTAGCCCTAAGGAGTCATACTCTTTGACCAGTCTTGTGGTGCATTTGTCTTTAATGAAGATGTGTACACCTTTGCCTTTGGTTCTTTCATGTTCGTTTTGATGTCTGAATGTGTAGAAGGCATTGTAGCCTTTCATGGCAAGGGGGCTTTCAGTGGCCTTGAACTATGTCTGTTTAACTGTACAGACATGGGCATCTTCCAATGTAAGGAGTTCTTCCAGTGAGTGTAGTTTCTGATTTATACTCCTTGCATTAAGCAACATAACCTTCAGTTTGTCTCTAGTGGATTATTTTATGTTGTGAATTTAGTTATTCAGCCATTGCCTAAAAAGGCTACTAAGGGGGATGCAAGTACCCTTTTCAGTAACCAAAAGCCAAGAGGTGACAGGTGAAGACCATCTCTAGCAAAGTAGCATGATCTGTTAACCTTAACTTCCCAAACTGACAGATACTGGATCCCCCTGGATTGACAACAGAAGCTAAACCAATTGTTGAAGTCAATCATGTTTGTTCATATTGAGGCATCACCCTGAGCGAAGGTGGAATGCTGCTTAGGGATAGTGACATACCTGCTTGGGACAGATAATCTGAGTGCTCAGTCATGTCTCTGTTCATATAGCACAGTGTAGTACATCTCCAGTCATTCTCTGCAGCATGGACTATGACAGAGTCATAATGGTGCTTGGTGAGAAACGTGAGTCCATGCGTGATCTGACAGACCTTGGCTCTTGACAGGCAGGTGACTGTGACCTTCTCCTTGTCCACACTGGTGAGGGGACATTTGTGTGTCTCACTATGGAGTTGCTTATGACCAAAACATTTGGTTTTGGTATGTTTTGCCTTAGGGGCTTATTGACTGAGACACTGCTGTGTGTGTTATTATGTGTAGTGGATTCTGTTGGGTTCACAGTGTGTGCAGTAGGTTTGTGCTTGGGAGGTCTCAGATCTTTTCTAGCAAGTATGTCCATGTATGTGGGTTTATGTCTTGTGAGCTTGTTATGTGCAAGAGGTGAAGTGTGTGTGCTGACAACATGTTTGATATCTGGTTTGTTATGTGAGAGAATTGATTCCAAATTTATAGTATGCATACAGCTCTCACATGTTGTATCAGTTTATTTTAGCAGTAACTAGTTGTTAGTATACATGAGGCAATTGCTGCATTCCATCAGGATGCCCATGTCAATCAGGCTGCTTGGAGAAATGGTGGGAAACTGTTCCTCCATTATGGAAGGTATCTACTGTAGTAACTATTGGGGAATGGGCTACATGGCCCAGGATTTGGTGCAAGACTAACAAAAAGTGTCTATGCTATGGAGGGCTAAGGGTAGAAAAATGTGGCAATGTTTCACAATGCACAACTGATTTGCTCACACAGCAGCAATGCAAGCTCTGAGCAGCTCCAGCAAATTGAATGCAAACCTGGCCAAACACGACACTGGAATACAAGTATAGTTAAATGATTTTTAAAAAGTAAACAAAGTAAAAGGCCAAGAATGGGACTTATTCCAGTAATCCCCAACTCAGATTAACAAGTTCCAGCATTATGCTGACTACATAGGCATAAGCCTACCCCTATTTTTCCCATGGACATAGTGAGCATTTAACTGCTTTTGCTGAAATTCAGCTGGATTTAGTTTATGGGAACTGCATTCCATAAATGAATTATATTAATGGGAGGATGCTGCTGAGAGTTCTTATGTCTTAATACAAATGCACTGCCTGGTAGTTCTTTGTTCTGTCTTAATTTTTTTTGTTTTAATAAAAACAAAACAAAACTACTGTCTTATTTACAGCAGTTTCCATTTTTGTCTTTTTTGTGCTGGGCCTTATATATTGCCTATGTATGCGAATAAGGCCTCCTCTGAAAATGGGTATATATCCCAGTCAAGCTTTTCTGGACAGCAAAGATAAATAAATAAAATGGATGTGTGCATGTGTGTGTGTGTGTGTGTGTGTGTGTGTGTGTGTGTGTGTGTGTGTGTGTGTGTGTGTGTGTGTGTGAGATTATTTGACCTACTACATATTAATGAAGCGATCTTGTGCATCGGGTACATGAACATTTGCGTATTTAAATATTGCGCTTTTGGTAGTAAACTATATATATAAAAGGTTTGGTAGGTAAGGGTAGGTATTTTACACCTATCTTGTTGGAGTTCATATGGCCTTAATTACCAGATTTTTTATGTGTCTCTGAGGTGCATGTTACCTTGCAGGTGTCACCTAAGCTAGCAGTAGGTATGGCTCCCTATTGAAATGTCAGTACTCAGAATGCTGACTGCTGAAAAGCCAAATAAAAAGATGGAAAACCTGAGTCTTGAATATCACTCTTCTCCTTAAAGCTTCTCTTATATACCAACTCCATAATCTCCATACCTCAGAGTAAATGGAGTATTCCGAGAAATGGCATCTTGGACTTAGTATATGTAAGTACGATCTTTTGGCCAGTCAGTATATGTGTTTCTAGACTAACTCTAGTGGGACTCAACACTTTGAATGGTTACTGTAGAGACTGACTCTGCTTGTAAAAATACAAAATATGAATAACAATACTTAAGTATGCCATCTTTAAAAATAATGCCTTCTTATTAAATAGGTCCACTTCACCTTGGCCCATGAAAACTGATTATATGCCTCTCAAATGACTGTACCAGCATAGGCAAAATCTCCATGCTGACCTATTGGTCTTTGTTGCCATTCTATTACCATGGATTTGGTCGACCTCAGCATGGGAATATTGGCAGTCTTTCCAGAGTGCATGATCAGATGGCTACAAATGTTGATTCTGAGCTGGGGTGATACAGCTAAAGATCTGGTAGTTGTTGGTAGGTATGTGAGCACTTTATTGCTGAGTTCTTATAGCCTCATCTGCCAGACTGGTTTTATTCCTGAAATGGTTGATATCTTAGAGCTAGAGGCTAAGCTAGCCGGATGTGGTGCAATCACAGGTTTACAACCAAGATGTGGTAATGGTGAAAGGGATGACAGTTGTTGGTGCTAGCAATAAAAGCTGATGTACTGTGGATAGAAATGTTTCTTGGGTAACCATTTGGCATTCTATGAGTCAATAATGCAAGTCTCAGAATAGTGAAACTGAATTACCAAAAATGCAGACTTCCATTTACTAAGTCAATATATTAAGTATGAGGTTGCCATTTCTGGGAATATTCCCTTCTGTCCAAAATATGGCAGCCCTGGATTTAGTGTATCTACATACATATGTATATATATATATATATATATATATATATATATATATATATATATATATATATATATGTGTGTGTGTGTGTGTGTGGGTGTGTGTGTGTATGTGTATATATATATATATATATATATATATATATATATATATATATATATATATATATATATATATATACACACACACACACACACACACACACACGCACACACACACACAATTTTGTGGGAGTGTGTGGAGCTTGCACACATGCAGCCTCAGCACTCTGATTCAAAACAAAAACATGCAACTGAGTAAATCTTCTGTATGATTTGCCACCACATAAGGACAAGCATGCAGAATTTGAACTTTGTGGCAGCAATACTGCAGCAAGTACCACAATCAGTTTGATAGTGCTGCAGCAGTTAGGTTGTCAAGTTTAGTACTGTTGTCTTTGAAGCTGTCATGCTGATTGATGTAATGCTGCGTCGGGACTTTTCAGTTTCAGTTGTTTTCTTGCACTGACAACATTTGTAATAGCAGCCTGACTTTTTTCTTTGTTCTTGTTTAGGGTCTGCAGCATTGCTTTTATCACTACAGTTTCTTAACTGCAAAGTGGCTACATGTCATTATTTTCAGTCTTAGCTCAACACATTATTTTTATGCATCATGTTCACTGTGCTTTCTGAATTTTTTACTACTTTGTTACTATTCTTGTCCTCACCATGAAGGGGACAGATGCAGTCAATTAGACCTGCTTTCCCACTGCTGCCTGCTGGGGAAATCAGTGGGAAGCTGAGTCCTGTGTTTCATATTAATTTCTGCAAAGATCCGTCTTACACCAAAGATGTGTAATATTGTCTGTTTCTCTGAAAACCTAGCCTCATTGAACAATACCATATATGGGTCTATATCAGAATAGTGAAGAGGTGTTTAATCAAAAGCCTCTTTGTTGACACGTAAATAGCGAACGCACTAAAGTGCGAATGCTCAAAACAGCGATTTCTTTCCTAGGGAAAGAAATCGCTTGGCCTTACCCATGTGTTTGCCCCTTTCCCCACTGTAGTGCAATCTCAGAGTTGATATATTTAGTTGGGGGGTGTGGGGGGCACAGACCCCACATTCTGGGGTGTGGAGGGCAAAGCCCCCCACATTGTAATGTTTGAAAGTGTGTGTGTTTGTGTTAGTGCTACTGATGTCTTTCCCAGGGAAAGAAATCAGTGTTCTGAGCATTTATGTTTTAGTGTGTTCGCTGTTTATGTGTCAACGAAGAGGCGTTCGATTAAACGCCTCTTCATTATTCTGATATAGACCCCATATATACTATACTTGAACTACTACAGCATTTATATGGTATTTGTGACTCCTGTAATCAGTAGCAACCATTTACTGTTCTATGCATGCACAAGCAATGAATAGAGGTCAAGGGATGTTATTTTTTCCTTCCTTCTATGAAGGCTCTAGATTTCTTTGCATCTCCAACCTACATACAATTTAAGGATGAAAGCTCTCTTGCTAAGCACTTGTATTGCAGCCATGGTGATTTAGTATCTCTGACTCCCGCAGTTAGTGTCAAACTTTCCCTATATTTAGAGAAACTGACTGGACTTATTCCTTTTTTCTGTGAATGTAAATAATCTGAAGGCAGCTTATCTTAGTAATGCAAATGTGGTATGTTTTCCTGAACAACGTCCCTAGAGTCTATAAGTTTCTTTCTTTCGCTAGCCTTCTCACTTTTCTGCCCTCCATTATTGAACTGCTGTTTCTCATTTATATGTCCCACCACTATCGTGCTTCAGAGTAATAAATACAAAACTCAGATTCTGTATTATGCACTGCTGCTTGATCTAATTTTGATGCAGATAATCCAGGTTTGTTGGAAATACTGTACATTTAAAGTACCATTGACTTCCTTAAAGGGGTAAAGGAACTGCTGTTAAACCTAGTTATGTGGGGAACTGCTGTTAAACCTAGTTATGTACGATACTGTTTATGTGCTAGTGGTCCAAATGAATTATTTCCATAGTGAATCTGATCCTAAAGTAATATCCATTTAATTAGAAGCATTTCATTGCTGATAATTTCTGAATGTGTAATATATTAGAAGACATTTCATATAATTATGTATGAGTTTGTGAATGATTTTGTGTGTGTGAGCATGTGTGCATGTGTCTTGAGTGTG